>NW_001820814.1:51014-169384 GCF_000146945.2 Sclerotinia sclerotiorum 1980 UF-70 | reverse complement strand
TTCCAATGATCTCTTCCAGGCGAGTAGACTTGCGGATTGATCTCAAAGCTCTTCGAATCGTTGCATTTTTCTTGGTCGAGGACTTTCGGGCAGCAAGAGTGTTACGAGCCCCGCTTCATTGCGACAGAAGTCGTTAGGATTGTCAACGATGATAAGGTGCTAAGATTTTTTGCGATTTTCGAAACACCGGAATGTAGAAGACATTGGTGATGTTGCGGAACCCAGATTTGCGACGATTATCCTTTTTCTCGTGAAAGTTGCTCCGATACTTCGAGTTCTTCCTCTACTGCCAAAGGTGAGTTCATGGCGTTTGGTTGCTCGTTGTTGTCTACGTCAGGGAAAAGAGAGAACCAAGGATCACCTTGAACAACGTTGTTATCGCCGAGGCCGCCATGACTGATATAAGGCGAATCATCGCCGAAAGCAGGGGACCCGTCAAACGTAGACGGACTGGTCAAGGTTGTATACGCAGCTGAGTTAGGAGCAGAGGAGAACGAGTCGCGAAGAGAAAGATCTTGAGGCGAAACAAATGACATGTTGGAGGAGCTTGAAGATGAGAAATCGTTTGTTGGATCGTACATTGTTGCAAGAGCAGGGGAAGAAAAAGCCGAAGAGTATGAGTTTTGTGTCGAGGTTCCACCCTCGAAAGGAGTGAATTCATCAAAAAGATCCATATCTGCGTGTAAATGTGAGTCATTGCGGAAACGTGCATGTGAATAATCATTTATTAAATTACCTTGCAGAGCCATGTCTATATTTCGCGGTATGCTTCCAGTTGATTGTGAAAACAAAGGTACTGGAGGGCGAGATCGCTGAGGTCGTTGCAAAGTTGCTGGTGAAGCAGGCGCAGAAGCGTAAAAATTCTGATGCTGCACAAGCTGCGGAGGAGAGTTGAACCGATTGGTAAAAGCTGAAGTAGAAGGATGTCCAGTAGATTGTATGATCGCTGCGACTCTCTGATTCTGCGGCAATGGGGAAGCAGATACGAGATTGGATGAGTGACGACGATTTTGACCAGTAAAGGTTTGGGTATTGGACAGACTAGGGGTATGATGAACGTTCGGAGTTCTGGTCTCGAAGAGAACAAAGTCCTGCTGTGAGGGATCTTGATGAACCGTATTGTTCAGAGGATACTGATTCGATAGTTGATTTGGTGATTGTGCCGGCAGGCTCGATGAATTGGAGTTGGGAAGCCATGTTGATAGGGAATCCGTTGTGAAAGAGTTTAACTCTTGTGGGAGTATTGCTGCGGTTGAAGGACTAAAGCTGCTGAAAGCGTTGCTAGTAGTCAGATTTTCCTGGAAGGGAAAATTTGTAGTAGAGGGGTTGAATTGAGTTGAGAGAGTTGGTATAGTTGGAGAAGTAATTTTGATGACTGGGGAAGTCAACTGAGGGACGATCGGGAGGATCAATGATTTAGAACATTTTGAGTCAAATGTTCTTTCATGTAATGTGTTATTGTTATCTGTAATTTCTGTAATGATTGATGGTTTGCTGTGTTTGTTGTGTGGTTGTGGTTAATGGAAGAGAAAGAAGAGGAAGAGAAAGAATTTTGAGTTGTGTCTGGGGAGAAGGATATTCTTATGGGACTGGGTGCGAATTAAAAAATAATAACCAAAGCAAATGGTTCTTTCTTACCGAGAATTTTATTTGTTAGGTGAAAAGTTAAAATGTCAGCGAGTAGTAAGGATATGGATCATTTAATTGATTTAATTGGATCCTTTGCAGTCTAGTGCGTGCAGAGGAAAAGGCTCTAACTTTTTTAGATGCTTGACCTTAGTATGTTTTTGAGATTAGCTGGGATATTTAGGGTATGAGTCACAGTGGTCTTTTAGTCTCTTATCCGTATCAGCCCGTCATTGTCTTGTATGTGATGGATGTATTGGAGTGAAAGTACTCTCTGTAAGACTTTGTGTGGTTGGTAGTAATAAGTTGTGGTGGCTGTTGTATTTATTCCTTGTAACTGAATATTGGATACTACCTACTATACTGAATATACTGAATATCTCTCTTTCCTATAGGTTGTAAGGAAGTTGGAGTCCGGGGAAAATGTAGAAATATATCTTCTCCGAATTCCCTCCTCTTTCCCAACACCTCGTCTTTCACTTTGAACAATCATCATTTCTCTCCAAACCCACACAAGATAAGGTCTCCTAGCCCTAAAATTATCATTCCCTTCATTTTATCCTCATATTGACTACGTTTTGCCGGCCTATTAATCCTTGCTTTCACCATTTCACCAAGGTTACGCCCTGCCAGAAAGCCTTACTCCATTTTAGGTCACATCTCATGCCGCATTTAAGGTCAGATGCGATGGAGTCTCTTGATAGGGTAGAGACGGGAACTACGGTACACAAAGTGCCTTCGTCTTTGTTACCCTTCGAACTCTTACTTGAATGAACACTACCTAGTAGGTACCTACATAGATTAATTCCTCAGATAGAGATACCACTTTTTGATGTATTATTCATCTTTTCTTTCTTTCTAGAAGCGATACTGGATATTCGTACAATGTTTTTTAAACTCGATGTGAGAGTGAGTATATTCAGAGATGTGTGAGGGGAAGGTCATTTGGACCAGCAGGTATCAAAGTCATATGCCATTTTGCCATGAGGAATAATGAGAAACTGTTTTAAGGGTTTGAGGTCTGCCTGCCTACATCCACTTCATAGGACCACAATACCTCTGTACTCTGTAGGTTTATTCTGTTCTATTTCCTTTGCCCTAATTATTAATTCTTATTTCCGCGGATCTTCTAATTCCGGTCTTACAGAGTACATTTCTCTTTAACCTCTTCTACAAGGGATTTCTCAGCACGGATAACCTAATACTGCATATAATCTATTTGAAGCCTTCAAAAGACCTTTAAGCAGCACGCCGTGTCGATCATTCTTGACCGTTTACCAAAATCATCTCGCCGGCCGACCAGCTGACCGAAGGAAGCCGTATTAAATGGAGTAACTACACAGTAACCTCCGTACTGCCTATTCTTCTAACTTCTAACCCTAACCTCCCCCCCACCCTCATTTTTTGGTTAAAGAAAAAAGAGGGTGGGTTGTTGCGCAACTGCGCCTTTCACTTGACATCAATGAGTGGACATGTTGTTGCGGAATTCCGCTTCATTCGTGTTTAGTCTTGAGGAATCTTACTTTAAACCTAGTAAGTTGCGTATTCACCTCCTCCCTCTCTCCCTTTTCATTCGTCATCACAATCACAATCCTCAACCAACCAAGTCCAATTCATGCCAAGAAGCATATGTATCCTCTGCACACACACAAAGACACCTAAGCCTCCACAAATCAATATCACAATATCATCAGTCCTCCGTACTTCCCTACATGATAATACCTAGTAGGTAATCAAAATCACCAGGAATTCCTAACAATTTCTACCCTCCCTGTCTAATAGTTTATGACTCATAGTCAGTCTGCATATGGAGTCTGGACTTACGACTTTGAAACGCCAAAGTCTCCTCGATTTCTAAGCAGAAAATAAGATATCGATTCGTTCAACAAGTTTCATTGGTGAGCGATCGAAGCTGCCGCCTGAAGATTCTGCGTCCAGGCTGCAGATGGTACTTTTTTGCTTACGAAACTGTGCATATACACATCGTCGCCTAACGTCGTGTCGTATTTTTTATATTCGAAGTTGAGATTGAGGGGCTCCGAGCTGTGAAACGTTAATTTTCTTTTCGTCATGTTGTCCCTATTCCGCGATTCTTTCCGCGTGGGGTGCATTTACACATGGCACGTGATTTTCACGTGTATGTACATCCTTAGAAGTTGCTCCAATCTGATTATATCCAAATAACATTATCTAGATCGACCTGAGAGATCTAGATTTACTTCATACCACTTTTAACTCTCCGACCATCTTGTTCTATGTGATAGTTTGGTCATAGGGCTGAATTGCGGGGATCCCGTCTTGGATCTGCTGGCGTGATGGTTGGGCGTAGTATGAGTCATTGCCAGATCTGTGGGGTATAGATATCTCGGGGAGGGAGTGGTGGAAAGTTTATTGTCGTAGATGGATTCATTGGATGACTAACACATCAACCATAATCCGGCGTCAACTTCACCACTAGTGTGGTGGACAATAGTATGCAACCTACCAGAAGCTCTGCTTTTTGCAGCAATGATTTGGCGCACCACTACTTTTCAGTGATCTATCCTTGTTAGTGTTTCAAGAATGTGGCACAGAATTTTCCTGGTTTACAGCATCTAATGCATCTCCAATATCTGGGTACGAGTTAGCACTGACCAGATGTTCAACTTTAGTGTTGTGCTCAGTACTCTTTTAAATGCGGGAGATATTCGCGAAGCTATCTTTGCAAGAAGGCCATCATTAGATTGACTCGAATCGTTAAGGCATATACGAAGTGTCCGCCAGGATGCACAAAGACAAGCATCACATACCGTGGGCAAGTCTAGTAGCTATAAAGAAGACATGCTGTTTCATCCAGTAGGTAAGGTAGCTCTTGCCTTGCTTGAATACTTTGCCTTGGACTCTCATTCATCATTATAAAGCGATAGGTAATAATGGATGTTGAAGAAATTGGTGGGGATTCACCATTAATCATAGAGAGGTTGTTGGTATCTTGTTACATCAAATGGTACTGGTGCATCGCCCTTTGGATTACTCCTCGAGGAGAGTTGTCCAAGTTCTGGCACATTGGCGATGTTGGAAAAGAATGGCAATCAAGTAACAATCACTATCAAAGATCACTATTCGTAAACTTGGGATCTTGTAATCACTGTACACCGGGCAAATACTAATGTAGTGGTAAGTTCTAAGAATATGAAAAAGGGGGATGGGTGACGTATCAAACCATGGGCTGTTTTCTGTCCACGTCCCAAAACTGCCAGATACCAGATGTTATAAATCAAATCAACAAACTGCCTCAGGAGACTAAAACCCCATACCGTGCTTCTTATCTACGTAAGAAGCACATATGGGGTGTTGATACCATCGGCTCTCCAGACCAGGGTTAATCAGGTGACTAGATTAGGGTGTCTGTGCGCCAAAGCCTCCTTCAACTGCCTAAACTCCGCTCTTCTCAGAATATCACAAACCACAATTCACAATCCATAATGCATATTCTGACTTTATTCTTCACACTTTGTTCGTTCATCTCCTCCTGAATATTACCTTACTAAAGTATCAGACATATAAATTACCAAGGCAGAAATAATTGTGCCACAACTTTCACAAAAACGATCGCTGAATTCCTCACTCGGTCATATATGCGTTGGACATGTAAGTTGGGGAAGCAAGTTCAAAGCAAAAAGACCTTGAGCAAAGCTTTGATGATCACCAAATATTATTCGCGATTCTGCGTCTACTGAGAAGTTTTTGTTTCTTGCTGCTACGCATGGCTTTTCAGCTTTTCAGCGCACCCTGCATTCTAGTGTCACCTCTTGGTTATCGTTTTACAACCAACCGACATGTCTTGCTAGAATGGCACGTGTCTTTTCAAATATATGCTGTACTTCTGTACCCCTGAGGTTCGGCGTATTTCGTTGGCTCTACCCGAGGCAGGACATGCCCTAGCAAGCACCGTCACCACCACCTAAGAAGACGTTTTTAATGTTTCGAAATCTCTGACGCCATTGAATTGGAACTTACGGATTGATTCCCCGAAGTATACCCTAATTACACGTCTGGGGATTAAAATTTAAGATTGACGTTGCATGATATTCAGAATGGATTTATACCAGCAACAACCGATTAATCTCGACCGACCTGCTATTCGACTTCTTCAGCTTCTTAAAGGAACAGAAAACATTCGATGTAACCTTTTAACTGGATGGTTCGATGAACCCGAAAGCATCATCCCATATTCTGCTTTGCCATACACATGGGGATGTACAAACAAGTCATGCGGAATCACGGTCGGCAATACCACAATCAATGTCATCCCAAACTTAAATTCAGCACTTATGCATTTACGCCTTGAAGATAAGGACCGAATTTATGGATTGATGCCATCTTTATCAATCAGGATAATGTTCAAGAAAAGATCCATCAAATTTGTCAGATGGATGCCATATATAGGGCTGCCGAAGAAGTTATTGTTTGGTTGGGCAATGGTACTAAAGAGACCGACTTTATTATGAATTCCATAGCACTATTACAAAAGTTTTGTTTGAATCATCCAGCAGACTGGAGAGGCGCAGCTAAAGTTTGGTTGCAATATCAACAATCGCTCACGTGCGAGTATCATCAAAGGACTCGGATAGGTATACGTGAATTGTTAGGTCGACCATGGTTTCGAAGAATCTGGATTGTACAAGAGATTGCCAATGCTAGGTTTGCGACAGTTTATTGTGGCAGGTTTCTGTATCAACACGAATCTTTGCACAGTTTCCTGTTTTGGTTCGCACAATTTCTAATGATTGGCCTGTCCCGCTTGAGGTGCCTGACCATTGTCAATCTGTTCTGGATTTTATGCCTGGGCTTTCACAAAAAGAGTCTTGGTGGGAGAAAGGCAGAGAACTTCACACCCTGTTAGTAAAGTTTCGCAAAAGTGAAGCCACTGACGATCGAGATATGATTTATACCTTACTGAATAGATCACTAGATGCTCGTGGTAGTGATATCTTGAATCCAAAATGCAACAAACCATTACAACAGGTTATCCACGAGACTGTCTCATTCATCATTCATGAGAAATATTCTCGCTCGACTTACTCAAAAAACGATGCTTCGTTGTATGAGTTTCTTGATTGGACATTGTCAACTTTCCTGTATAATCTAGAAGAGCTAAATGGTGTCATTCTTGGAGAAGCTTCAGAGGCTGGAAAGGAGCATCTGGTCAAGTTATTACTTGCGACGGATGGGATCAAGATCGACTTCCAAGACTATCACGGCCGGTCTCCGCTGCAACGTGCATTCCGTGGAGGCCATCGAGTTATTTCGCGGCTATTAATTGAAGCAATTACCCAGCAGAACAATTTTCACTATCGTGAGTGTTACCTGGGGCTGTTTTAGGCTGTTAGCTCCGGAGAAGAAGGCGCTGTTAGGTTATTGCTTGAAAAAGGTGCTTGGATCGAAACAAGGACTGGATATGATAGGACAGCGTTATCATTAGCTGTTCTGTATGGAAAAACGACTATTGTTAAGTTGTTGATTGAGAATGGTGCTGATATTAAAGCAAGAGATATCGAGGGCCAAACACCGTTATCATTAGCTATTAGGAATGGGAAAACGGATGTCGTAAATTTATTACTCAGAGAAGGTGCTAAACCTGAGGCGAAGGATAAGAGTGGAATTATTAAAGTCCTACAGGTCTCGAATATTTGCATGTTCTCGGCATTTAGTTCCATATTCAGCATCCTTCGAGTCTTCCTTATTTTGCAGGCTCCTGTCTACATATGGTCCCAGGGGTCCTAGGATTTGATTTTCTTTCAGGGGGATTTGGGCTTTCTCGAATGTACCGCATCTTTGGAATCTTTGGAGTCTTTCATTCTTCCGTTTGTGATTTTTCAGTTCCGAGAAAGCTTTGCGAACATATTTCTTCGTCGCGGGAATCGCACCGGCTAGTGATACCTGGTTACAAATTACAGAAGAACGGGGCTACAATTAAGCTTAATCGTTTTGATGATTATCCCTGGGATAAGCTTTCCACGACACTTACGAAATTGGGATCGGTTGACACGAATCGCAAAGAGGCTCTAGCATCTAAACTAGGCGAGCCGGCGTCACAAGTATTTAACTCCGACGTAACTTCATGCATTCTCGTCCGATACAGGTTGGATGGAATTCTTCAATAACTACTGAGTACATGAGACAATTTTGTATTTATAGCATCAAGCGAGACTCAAAGTTGATCCGGGTATAGATATCGCGGTGGGCTGTTAGCAATGGTATGCATACTTCTGAAAAAGGCCCAGAAATCTTTTTTGCCATCATGGTAATGCTGTTTTCGTTCCATTTCCCAGTACGGACAGTTTCGTGTTGATGGGTTCAAATGGTTGGATTGATTAATCTGGACGTCTTATAACACAGCGCAATCTTTCCGTCCGCAAACAGTCGCTTCTTTCGTTTAATGCCTGGTGAAAGGTGGAGCGAATGCGTGTACTATCGGAAATATTGAATCATCAGAAGTAAAATGGGCTATAGGTACCATAGTGATCAGGCCGAATTTTGTATATTGAGTTTGGTTCTTGACATATGTGTGTTATGTTTTGAGACGGCCGATCCATACACAACGAGAAAGATATCTACCAAGTAGCCTCAACATATGCGTTCATTTTTTATATCTATCACATTTATGCACTACCATCTCCGATCTCCTATATCCGAAAATCCCACAATCCCCGGATCCGAATAACGACAGAGATTTCTTCAGCCAACATCACGAAAGATCCAATTCCACTCATCTCTTCCATATTCAGTAATTACTCGCATGATTTCACCCTTTCCTTTCCGCTAAGTGCGAAATCTACCCCATGGAAAAATGAGCTTATCCATTTATATATAATATGATATCACGTGATACCAGACACTTCGTTCTAGAAATTGGACCCGAGTTTCGCATAGCGAGACGAGGAGATAACGATTAATATTCTATGGGATTGAGTGGACATTTTGAACTTATTTTTTTTACAAAAACGGTAAATGGAGGATGAATATAAAAGAGGGGAAGAAAAATCGGAAGTCCGAGATTGATGAAAAATTTCGGAGCCGATGTAGATGTGCAACAAAATGTTGATCCAAAGGCTTGCGAGGATATTTATTGGTTGGGTTTGTGGGAGAGAGTGTGCGTGGTGATGATGCGGATTTATTTCTGGGATTAGAGATTTAGTGTTAGGAGGATGGATGGATGGATGGGTGTGCGTTTTACTTGGTTTGTTTGGATGTGTGTTATGGCCGAGATTTTCGGCCGAGAGATTTCGGAGATGTGGTGGGTTGGGTTGGGATGGGATCGGATGGGATGAGATGGGATGGGGAGAAGTCACGGAGGTTGAATATGCATTGGATTGGATTGATGGGGTTATGCTTGGGTTTTGTGATTTATGGTTTATATATAGGTTGGGTTGCTATTGCAAGTGCATATTCATTTGGTGGCGGTGGTATTCACTGGTCGTTCTTGTTCTTGTTATGTGGAGGAGGGAGAGGGGGAAATTTCTGGTTTAATCTATTTAGCTGGATGCTTTTTATAGTGAAAGGTATATATCAGTATATATCTATATATATATATATATATATACAAAACCTCAAAACCCCTTCAATACACATCAGAATCCACATCCTCATCAGCTCTTCTTCACTCCACATCTCATCCACATCCACACCCAAGACCATTTAAACCCGATCGATCACCGGCATTAGATTCTCGCCCGATATGATATGGCTTTTATATTATTACTAGTGTATAATATGTATGTATATATAGTTATTTAAATTCAAATAAACTATTATTTATTCTTGTCTTGTTTTATTTTGGTCATTGAAGTTATAGTTATAGCCTGGTTTGTATTTTATATTTTTGTATTTTTGTATTTCTTTTATAGATGAAATATCAATAATTATTAAGTAAAAATAAATATTGATAGTGAGATATTCAAATGTTTAGATATTTATTTTGTTCAGTTGAATAATAATAATAATAATATAACGTAACTTATGGTGAACCGGGTCATATGGGGAACCGGGTCACAAAATTCAATTCTCTCTATGTGATCTTGTTCTACGAGCTACACATTCATCCAATTCCAACTCTAAATCACTTGAACTACTCTCTGGCTCTTCTTCTTCAGTCTCCTCTTCTAATTCTTCAATTGGACGTTTACGTGGTCGCCCTCGTGGCTTTTTCTCCTTCGGTTTTTCCTCCGCCTCACGTACCATTTTCAGTACTTCCTCACTACTAAAGACAAATTGACCTTGTAATTTGACTCTTTTGCCTTTAGTTCTCTTCTTTCGAGTCTCAATTACTTCCTGAGCATCAGCGAGCTGTTTCCGAAGTAGGGCTATCTCAGCATTTTGAGATTCTACAAGCCTAGTCATTCTCTTGGCATATCGACGAGTTGGTGATGCAAGAGAATCATTATCTGCTAGAGCTTTATTAAAGGTTTGATTTGCTTGCCTTAGCTCTGTCCCATCTGGAGGAGAGCTCCTGAGTATAGATAAGTCTAGATCTTGATTGGACATTCTCATTTGTGGAGTAGAAGGTTGTTGGGAGGAGTTAAATGGTAATATATCGAGTACTTTTCGTGGGGCAAAAGGTACTAAACCAGCTCCTCTCCAACCAGCTTTAATATTAGAAGAATTCAGTGCTTTTTTTCTAATATTTTGAAAGAGTTCTACCCATTCAGCTCTTTGAATTCGCTTTACACCAGCTCGAGAATATCGATCGACCTCTAAAGCATGATATCGTTTCATTGGCCCATACACCGCAATATCAAGTGGTTGAAGCAAGTGGGAGCAATGAGGAGGTAATATAAGTAAATCGATTTCCTTCTCTATACAGAAAGCAATAAAGCTGCCTGTAATATGACTTGAATGGCCATCCATGATCAAAAGTCGAGGTCGGTCACCTGACACTTTCTTGGATTCTGGTTCGAAAACCCTTTTTAGCCATTCTAATCCATGACTATTTGAGGTCCATCCATTCGTACTCGTAGAAAACTGCCAGCTTTAAGGCGTGTCCTTTGGAATCCATGCAGAATTCGTATTCTGAGCCTTGAAAATGATCATAGATGATAGAGCCTTTCCAGCTGCATTGACACATTCAAATGCAGTTATCCATTCTTGCTTGCCAGCTGTAACTTTCCAATTCGATTTCTGAGTAGAATCGACTATAATACGCATACTTTGAGTACTTCCAACTCCAAATCCGGTTTCATCCATATTATACATATCATCTAATTCATACTTTCGTTCAATGAGACACGTACGAAACATATCAAACCAAGCCTGAATATTCTCCGGAGTTATTACTTTAGTCCGATTAGACTCTAATTGACGTGAATAACATGTTTTAAGTTCTGGATGTCGTTTTTGGAATCTATAGATCCATTCGTGGCCTATAGGTGGAATTTCTGTCGAGGTAGGAATTCGAGATGACGCGACCTGAACGCGTCGAAGACGAATTTCGTCGGCCATTTCCTTCACCAACATAGGTGTAGCAGGGAATCCAGTGATGGTAAGTCGTGAAATCCATCGTACAAGAGTATTTTCTTCTGCGTTTGAAAGAATTTGAGCCATTTCGTGGGATTGAGTACATGATTTCCTTCCAGCGACCCTAGCTATGAGAGTTGACTTAGGAACTTCAAAATACTCTGCAGCCTTTCTAATTGATTTAAAGTCCTTCAATTGAAGTGCAATAATAGCATTCTGTATCTTCTCTTCAATTTGAGAAGGCGTAAGAGGTGATTCGGTATGCATAGCAAAATTTGTTGGGGTTTGAAGTCAGTGATGGGCTAAATGTGACCCGGTTCCCCATATGACCCGGTTCACCATAAGTTACGTTATATGATAATATATTATTAAAATATTATTAAAATATTATTAGAATATTATTAAAATATTATTAAAATATTATGTTAAAGTGAATGGTTCCTGCGTAGCACGTGCGCAGGGCACTAGTCCTATTAGGACTAGATTGAGAAGCTCTCTGTAAGAGAGCTTCGCACTTCCGTAGAACTTAGAAGAGAGATTAATATACTAGACCAATATTACCTCAGTTCTGCCCTATCAGCTTCCCACTATTCCCTGTGTGAGGTCATTCCTTTTAACATATTATTAGAATATTATTAAAATATTATTAAAATATTATTAAAATATTATTAAAATATTATTAAATGTTAAAAGGAATAGAAGTTACCGGTACTAATCACGTGTCGTGATTAGTAATACGGTTACCTAAACAGGCTAGATTAGACGAACCATAAGCAGGCATATTGGTCCCCTCCGAGGATACCAAGAGGAGATCTTAATATGCCTACAGACGTAGTAATATAGTCAATATAGAGGCCTCTTCCACCCAATCTTTTAATATTAAAATATTATTAGAATATTATTAAAATATTATTAAAATATTATTAAAAATATTATTAAAATATAATAAAAGCTGATTGAACGGCTTGGTTAGCAATATGAATTTACCTGATTTCCGATATTTTCCGGCTGGTTTAACGGGAAGCAAAATGATTATATGAAACCTCATTGGACATTTTATTTTCTATGAAAACTAAAGCTGTAACGTGGATTATCAGCAAGTCGCCACTCTTTATTCGCAATTTACAACCCTTCAACTTTAAGACGCGTTTTAATCGTGTTTTATGCGAAGATACTGAGCTTATTGACGCGTAGTTTCGATTGGTATCAAATCTGCGCGCAAAATACGTTATTCTCGATTGCGATTTCTACAACTTCAATGAGACGGGCTTTATGATATATCCTAGTATGGTGGTTACACACGCAGATCGATATGTCAAAGGATATGCATTAGTCAGTTAACAAATTTCTGGTTGTATGAATTAAAGCTTTAGGCAGCAAGCACTGGAGTAATGATAATTATGATTAGGCTTGATACATCAAGCTGATAAAGTTTGACACATTTTACCCTGCTCGGGTCTAGTATTGTAAGCTGGAACCCTCTCCAAATATGGCTTAGATTGAGTTAGAAGCTAACAAATCGGAATATCCCAGGTCCCTGCTGATCGATCTCAAAAGTACATCTAGCCTTGCATATTGCCGATAGTAACTTATGGGCCGAGGATCCTAAAAGTAAATACATATTCTGGCTAAATGGAATGGCTGGTACGGGCAAGTCTACCATCTCTCGCGCAGTTGCTCAATCCTTCAAGGAAAATAATCTATCTGGAGCAAGCTTTTTCTTCAAACGAGGCGAAGGTGATCATGGAACAGCAAGCAAATTTTTCACAACTATTGCCCATCAACTAGTGGTTAAGCAGCCACAAATGGTACAGTCTGTCAAGAAAGCGATCGATCTCGATCCAAACATTTTCGATAAAAGCTTGGCAAAGCAATTTATTGGATAGCTGAAAGGTCAGATATAGAAGTGCGAAATATTTTTGGCTACCTCCAGACTATCGGCCATCTAGGTCGTCTTGCTATAAGGAAATTACAGTTATGAGATTTTTCACCGGTAAGGTTTTCTTTCTGAGGTTTGAGCATGAAAAATTTCATATTATCCAAGTGATTGATTGATTGATTGATTGTGTTTATCGTCATAGGCCGTAGGCCCACGCGCCTTGGCGCGTGATAACCTTAGCCATCTATTCCAGTTTTGGACAAATGACGCTCAGAGGAGTATGCCTCTGAGTAGTGTACTAGCTAGCTAGGGAGGGTATTTATATACAATTTAAAGGGGCTAGGGCAGGGTTTACATGATTGCCTTCGCGACAGATTTGGGGCCGGTTGGCTTAGTGGTTAATATTGTGGTCCTCCTCGTCCACTAGATCACTAGCACTTGATCACTCTCCCTTCCCCTCATACGTTTTTGTTGAATTATCTTGTGTATTTACTGTTTTTTTTTTTTTTTCCTTTTTAAAGAAAGGGGAGGAACGAAGAGAAAAAGAGAAGAGAAGAATAGAGATGTAAAGAGAAGGAAGGAGAAGAGGAGGAGAGAGAATAAGCCCTTTGAGTACCTGTTTGAAAAAAGGAGATACAGGAAGTAGAGGGAAAACGAAGGAGAGGCTTTGTTTTTTTTTTTTTTTTTAAGCTGCAGATACAAGCTGTGGGCAGATATCTGTGTAGAATTTGGTGGATTCAAGCCATTTGGCTAGTGCGAGACCACCTGTGGGGATGCCTAGAAGCTAGGGGATGGCTTCAGATGGTGGGCTTTTCGTAAGTGTTTTGTAAGCTTTGCCTTTCTTGCAGAAGAAGAAGTGTAACGGGGTTTTCCTTTTACCGTATGAGCAGAGAGTGTGAGCTGTAGTGTAGTTGAAGCGTTCGTGATATGCCGCAAAGTCTCCATGCTGTGATCTGGCTGCAAGAATGTAGTGAAGTGTAGCTCTTTTTAAGGAGAGAGTAATTGTATTGGAAGTGTGCTTATATTGCAGATCTTTGTAATACTGAGGGCTGACTGTGTTCCACAATTGGTTATCCGCTTTATTGGTCTTTGATCTGATTAGTCTTTTGAGGGAGGCTAACGTGCAGGCCGGGTTGGGGGGTGGGGGGAGTTTTGCCCCTTCCTTGGTTGCTTTGTCGGCTATTTCGTTGTCTGGAATGTTGAGATGCCCTGGGACCCAGTGTATGCGTATTTTACCAGGGGGGATATGTGGGAGCCTCGGTCTAGCGGCCCAGGCCTGTTTGAGCTTCAGGAAATCTTCGAAGACCGCCTGAGACGAGCCATTGAAGTGGGAGCCTAATCTTAGGGCTACTTCGTAGTTATCCAAGAAGATCCATAGGTCTGTAGCAAGTTTGATTGATGGAAGCGCTAGGGCCTTTGCTGTCCCCGTTACTGCAGCCATAGCTTCCGCGTCGAATACCTCTGCATTTGTGCCAAGTGAGAAGGAGTATTGGGCCACTTGGATATCAAATTGTGTGATTACAAAGCCACCTCCGGTGGCGCCGTCCTTGCTTTCGCTTTTTGAACCATCCGAGAAGATCTGTATATCACTCCTTGGGATCTTAGGATGGAAGGCCTTGAAGTCGTCAGCTGCTTGGGCCTTTGTTCTGCCCATCGGGCCAGCTACACGTATCTCGGCTTCTGCTCTCGATTCCTTGTGTTCCCATGAAGGGAAAGCTAATGGATTTATATATTCGGCTTTTGGTAATGCTGTGATGAAACTTGAAAGTCTTGTATCTACAGTTCGGTTCTGGTCTTTGGCTTTGATCATGCTCTTCGCTCTAATTCTGAGGGGGTGGTAAGGGTCTAGTCTGAAGGTTCGCACAGCATATGTTTGTGAGGCTAAGTTTAGCTCGATTTCGGAGGGCCTGAGTTTGGCTTCCTCGTATAGCACCGCTGTGTTCGTGGTTTTGTATACTGGGAGAATTGCTTTTGCACAAGTGAGGATCACTTTGTTGAGTAGATTTATATGGTTGTCCACTACATTTGAAATTGACACGTTCGAGGCATTCTTCTTTAATCTGGTTCGGCCTGGCCACCATGTTTCCGAAGCAAAGTAGCATTTCTTTAGTACACAGGCTACAGCCACTCTTCTGGTGGAGTAGGAGGGTATCCCTCGGCATGTGTTATTGAAGGATCTTAGTGCATTAGCTCCTTTGAGGGCTTTTGCTGTAAGAATCTGTATATGTGGCTTGAAGTTTAGTCTTCTGTCGAAATAGACTCCAAGCCATCTGAGCGGACCAGGTTTCACCTCGATGTTCAGGGAGCCAGTGTGTACTGAGGGAGCTTCAGTTAGTGTGCGATGTCCCTTGTAGAAATGTATTAGCTCAGATTTTTTGGGGTCAAAGGTGATACCTTCGGTTTTTCCCCATTCGAGAGCTTCTTGCATATTTGCTTGAAGAGTATCACAGTTCTTTTGGAGGCTATCGGATGTTTCTAGTAGCGCAATATCGTCAGCGTACCCGAATCTCTTCCGTGGATTGCCCATCCAGAAAAGGGGCGCAATATAGAGCATAAACAGGATCGGGGAGATTGGAGAGCCTTGGGGAAGGCCGCATTCTAGCTTTGTTTTTGGGCCGATCTCGCCGTCCAGTCGGATCTTGATGTAACGATTGGTGGCAAAGGACTGTACCCATTTAACCAATTTGTTTGACCATCCTTGTTCCCGAAGGCGGTTCACTAGTCGTCCTGGTAATACTGCGTCAAAAGCTCCCTTCACGTCCATTGTGAGAAGTGTAGTTTTTAACCCTTGTTTCAAAGATGCTTCGATATCATGTGTGACACAAGATGTGAGGTCTACTGAGGATCGCAGTGGTAGAGCTCCGAACTGTTGATTTGCTAGGACTTTGTAGTTTAGGGCAAGCCATGATATTTTCTTCGCAATGAGTCTTTCAAGGCCTTTGCCTAGAACTGAAAGTAGAGCAATCGGGCGGTATGATCTTGGGTTGGTATAGTCGGGCTTATTGGGCTTAGGGATGATTGCGATTGTGGCTATCCGGAAATCATATTATCCAAGTGATGTTATACCTAAGCCCTTGCCTAGTATGATACGCTAGCTAGTCACGTGGTCAATCAATATATAAAGCGTTGATCCTTACAGGAAGACCTTTCTTCTTTAGCATAGTTCTTTCATCTGACTGTTCATCTATTGAAGCTATTCCCATATGCTTAGAATGACACGCGTAACAACAAAACCCTAATTTCTGTATATCATCGTAAAGGATTTGCATAGATGCGATGTTATTGCTGTGGATTCTGTATTGATGGCGAATTGGTATAAAAGAAGGCAGTCTAAAGATGTTGAGAGGGAAAAATATGGAGAAGAGGATGTGCGTTAGGAAATTGAAGGGCTGGAGAAATTAGAGGGCATGGATTTCATATTTTTCTCCTGATTGGTTTGATTACAACCTCGACTCATTGATATTGATACCTATCGATCAATAATAGCTTTAGCATTCATTCTTTCATCCATTGGAAATACATTAAACTTTTTCAGTTAGTTTAGTCTAATGAGTAGTATTAAGATATTCTCATTCTTTCCCACTCCATCAAAACAAAGTGGTCCCTTCAAACCTTGGTATCAATCATAATATACATACGAACTTATCAATGCATTAACACCCCGAATACATAATCCCCAAAAAGATTCTTTGATTCACATCTCATGCACATTCTATTTCGGAGCATAATACTCCTTTATCACATTAACACCTCCGTCCATTTCTCTCGGGGGAAGCTCATTCGACAACTCGTTCGCAGCGTGTCCACGACAAAATAATGATGGAGAGGCATAAATTTCTTTCCAATCGATTTCTTGTGTCGCGTTGTGTGTATGCTTTTTTCGGCGTTGTATTTAAGAGGAATACAGCAGCTGCAAGACCGAGAATTATGACGGCGGTAGCGATACCTACTCCGGCCGCAAGTGCAGTAGAATTGCTGTTGGGTTTAGGGCTGGTAAGTGAGGTTGAGGATGAGGATGATTGGGCGTCTGAGGGGGAAGAGGATAGGGTGGCTGATTGTAATGTTTTTGTGGTGATTGCAGCTCCTGATTCTCTGTTGATTGTTGTCGTGTATACGCTGTTTGTGGAGGAGGCTGTAGAGGAGGTTGTGGTGATAGATGAGGTTGTTGTTGCTGTTTTTGATGGGGTTTGTGAAGAGCCCATCATGGAAGTGAATACGGCATCATCGATATTCCATCCGTTTTTATGTTCTCCGTGTACAAGTAGTGTTGAGCTAACTGTCAAACTTGTGGGTTGGTAAATGCCGCCGATGGGAGTTTGATATTTGAGGATATCACCGGCGATGAGGGTGGACATGCATTGGGTTGGGTAGTCGCCGTAAGAATGCGTTGGAAGTAGGACTGAGAGATTATAATCGCTGGGGATGCTAGTCATTTTTCCCGACAAAATTGCTTTTGTAGGATGAATAATAATATCGTGATCACATACGTAGGACAACAAAAGACTTATGTAACACCCGCACTATGAACGGAAGTTGCAACGGTGCTATACGCTGCAGGACAATTGAACGTCGGACCCAAAGATATCGTAACACTCGATGGCTCTAGCCACCAACTGGCCATTTCATCTGCAAAACATCGCGGAGAACCAGTGTCAAGAACAGCTTGGTATAAGGGGTCCCATCCAAAAACTTTTCCGGCATCTTTCCCCGTACCAATATATACCAAACTCGAGCAAGCTGTTGTAGAAGGCTATGCTGTGGATAATGGTAACCAAGTCGTAATTGTTGCACTTGAAGTTTGGAGAATACAATCAGGAAAGATTGTGGACACCATTTGAACAAGGAATGTCGGAATTGCAGAGACTTCGATCAATTCATCAACTATACATTCCGGGGAAAAAGAAAAAAGAAAAATCAAAAGAGAGTATGTTTCTAACAGCATGAAGAGACAAAGCAAAATAGAAAGATATGGCCAGAGGAATATGAGCCGCACAGATCAAGAATAAGCAGAAGGATGAAAATACAACATAACCCAGAACGTTGAACTTTAAGATTGAATTAACATTTGCGCAGACCATGCAACACAGATCGTAAAGCTTTATTTGGATGGAAGCAAAGATATTGCCGCCGAGATTTAGTGCTTACAGCGGTGCCATGGTTTGAATGATCCTTCGCGAATTCTGAGTGGGGTCTGGCAAATCTCTCGAGACTTTTGTAATTGATTCAATTGTAGAACTATATTGAATTGACACCAACTATGTCGATTTACTCGTATAACATATTCAAAAATTGGATATGCAATTGTATGATTTTCTTTTTTGATATAGGATAGATAGAATGTCGTAGGGGATGAGGGGATTTTAATGATCCACTTCTCCTGACTGTGCCACATGGCTACATTGGTAATTACCAGATGAAGATTCTCCGATGGAGAAATACAAACTGTAGCTCAAACTTGAGTCTCGATAATTGAAAGTCGGACAATTCTGTTGCAGATTCTAGCTAGACTAAAGTATCCTTTACCATAAGAAGTTCTTGGTCTCATCATGGCAGGTATTAACAGTTGAGATCATTATCTAAAAATCGTAAAAGGTAAATATTTATCTATAGAAGTATATGTATATACAAAATTTCAACCTCTTTGCTATATGCACACTTTTAATTATATTTGGCAGAGATTTCCATCAATCATTAGATTAACAACCTAGATGAATCGGCCAGCCTTCTCCAACCAAGCAGCTTGGTAGTCGAAAGCGTTCTTAATGGTGTTGTTGTACTGTCCAGGATATGTCTCACATTCGGTACATGGGTTGATACCGTGCTGGGCACCTTCAACGAAAGCAATCGAGGTATCGTTAGAGACGGAAGCAAGGAAGATCTTCTCGGCATTCAAGTACTCGTAATGTCCGGTATTACCCATCAAGAGGAGTGGGACCTTGACACCCTTGATAGCGTTGATAGGAACCATGTGAGAGGAGTTCCATTGAACACCGTCGATACCGTCTTCGTTGATCTTGTAGTCAACACCGACTTTAATGGCAAAGGTTCGGAGATAGCGGCCAATGGTGGTCTTGAGGGCTCCGCCATAAAAGGAGGAGGCGCCATCGGAACCGCTAGCAACGCGGACAGTATTGATGATTTGGGTACTAACGGTACCGTTGTTGAGGATGAGTGGGTGAGCGTAGGTGGTGTGGGATAGTAGACTAAGCGAGACATATTAGTGATGTATTAGGGTAAGGGTACAATTGAACTCACGAGGTGTCTTCAGCGATAACCTTGTTGTTCATCCCCAAGTAGTTGGAATCAGGAATAATGAATCCCTCATCATCATCGAAGAGCGCATCAGAGGTGTTATAGTTATTGATGGCATTGGCACGACTCTGGGCAAAGGTAAGAAGACGGTTATTACGGGCAGCAGCAGCAGTGTACCAGCGAGACAGGAAATCAGTAGTGTAGTTGCTGCTTCCGCCACTGGCGTTGTAGCCATAAGTGGTGTTGTAGAGATCAAGAGTTGCGTCGATATCACGGAGACCAGTGGTTTCGTTCTTGATAGCAGCGTTGAGACTCATGAATCCCATGGTGGAAAGACCGTAGTTGGCGTCGTGCAAGATGACACCGTCGGCAGATGGGAGACCAGCAACATCGTCTGAGCAAGGGCTGATCTTCTCAGGCCCGTTACAGGCAGAAACTCCGTTCTCAGCAATATTTTGGCTGTTGAATGTTAGTCTTTTTTGCGTAGCCATCTTTGAGATATTTGCTCAAGGAATAATAAGTACTTACTACTCAGAAATCATGGCTCCACCACCACTGTGACCAAAGAGAACGACCTTCTCGATGTAGGTCTGATTACGTAGCCATTTAACCATCTCACCGACGTTGGTCATCATAGATGGGAAGTCAAGATCGTTCATGAGCGAGGTCTTGGATGCAGCATTGTTACTGCAAAGGACGGTGTATCCACGAGCAGTCAATTGGGTGCAAGGGTAGAACGCCCAGCTGCAAGAGACTCTGTGGTTAATGGATTATTTGTGGTTATAATGACTGATGGGCACTCACTAATCCTGCTCGGCGTGCATGACCATGATGGCGATGCTTGCCTTGGGGTCGCTGGTATTCAAAGGTCTGTGAAGAGCACCAACAATACCGTCACCAGTGTAGGTGGAAATGGCGATAGGTTGTGGCAACAATGTAAGATTGACAGGGGCACTAGCATATGCTTCTGCATCCAATTGAGCATTGGCGATTGAAGCGCCGAGAGCAACAACTGCTGCAACAGCGCTCTTCATTGTGACGGCGACCATGATGGATAAAGGTATGTGGGAAGTAAAGTCTGACTTCCCTTAGTTGATGGATTGACGATGAGGCAAGGCTAAGATGGCGAGCCGTCGCCTCTTATGTCTTTTCGAACGCATGAATGAATTCGTGAAATACCCTCAGTCTTCTCCGCTCAACCTCTTTTGAATATTACTGTGGGCTATGGTGATAAGGGTGTACTCGTAGGCTGACGAGGCTGTGTTCCATAACTTCCCCATTTGTCTCTTCACCGATTCCCACAAGATCCCCTATATGGTTGCGATGTTTATTCTAGACTCCGCTACCAAGCTTTTTAAGTAAACGTCATCCATTAATATGATCAACTAGACCCGGCAGTTATAATGATTTGGAAGAAATTTCATGATTTTGATGATATGATTTCGAATGATTTTGCTACTATCAGATGGCCTTCCTTATAAAATTACCTTACCGAAGTATGACAATGTGATGCGTATGTTTATGGTTTCTATAATTCCCGAGACCCCGAAGGGATTCGATTTTCGAGATCAGACAAATCCGATGGTCAGAGCATAGTGGATCCAATTTGAGTACCGATAACGTGTTTCATCACCCCGTGCACCATATCACCTCGTGCACCACTTTCACCTCAATTCACATCAATCACTTCAATACGCGATTTATCAATAAATAATTATGGTATCGACATTAAATGAACGCGATATCGTTATGGCGATGGAGGCAATGGCTAAAGATAAAAATTTAAGCCTCCGGAAAGTTGTCAAGATTTATAATATTACTCATACGACATTCATGCGTAGAATGAAAGGGATCACTTCTACCTCCGAATATCGTCAAAAACAGCATAAAATTACTAAAATTGAAGAGGAGGTTATTATTCAGCATATAATCGATATGGATGAGCGAGGATTTAGTCCTAAATTCATAAGTGTTGAAAGTATGGCGAATCACATTCTTGAATCAAGGGGTGGAAAGTATATTAGTAAATAATGGGCATATCGATTTGTGAATCGATACAATATTCTAAAAATGTGTTTGAATCGTATCTACGATTTCCAAAAGGCTCTTTGCGAGGATCCTAAGCTTATTAATAAATGATTTTAACTATTCAAAAATATAAAGGCAAAATATAGAATACAGAAGTGTGATATATAGAATTTTGATGAAATAGGCTTTATAATGGGAGTAATATTCTCTAGTATGGTTATTACTAATGCAGATAGATATGGCAAAAGTAAAGGAATATAGTCAGGCAATAGAGAATGGTCGACAGCGATTGTATGTGGTAATGCGACAAAGGAGAATATACCTCCATATTTCTTTGTTCAAGGACAAATGCATCTAGTCAATTGATATAGCAAGACGGATATACCTTCCGAATAGGTGGTTAAAACTATTATAAATGGATGGACGAATAATGAGATGGGTTTAGAATGGCTAAAGCATTTTGATAAGTATACGAAACTCCGAACGAAGAGTGTATATCGAATGCTAGTCTTAGATGGATATGAAAGCTATGAATCAGGCTCTTTTCAGAACTATTGTATAGAACATAAGATTAAAGCTATCGGATTATTATTTCATTCAAGTTATCTCATCCAATCTCTTGATATTAGTTGTTTTAATATACTAAAACGCATATATAACAAGCAAATTAAGGGGTATATATGGATACATATCAATTATATCTCCAAAATCGAATTCTTTATAGTATTCAATATTGTATACAAACAAGCAATTACAATGGAGAATATGAAAACAGGCTTTAGAGGAACAGGATTAGTCCCTTTTAATCCCGATGCTATACTCTCTAGAATGGATATTCGAATCCATACACCTACTCCTCCTTCGCTTCCTCCGAGTCATATACCCGATTGGGTCTCACAAACACCTCACAATACCACCAAAGCTCTTTCACAAGCATTTTTAGTACGATCTATTATTGTTCAGCATCATTCTAGTTTTCCTACACCTATATTTAAGGCTACAGATCCTTTAATTAAGGGTATAGAATACCTAGCTAATACTGTCACGATTTTAGCTTTTGAGAATCATGATCTTCGATTGACAAATATGGGATTAAGTAAATGTCGACATGCTAAAAAGATTCAATTACGTTTAGAAGGAGCTCTCACTATTCAAGAGGCTAATGATATTATATCACAAAAAGAGATGGATATTCAGATTAAACGCGATAGACAACAAAATAGGCGGAATTCTAATAGAGAGGCATCGACTAATCGATGCTGTAGTAAATGTGGAATAACAGGTCATAATGCAAGAATATGTTCTAATGATAATATAGATCCTAAATTATTAGATAGTGCTTAGTTTAAATCAATTGATCAAGTAATTGTTGAATTATATATGATTATAAATAGGAATTGAGGTGAAAGTGGTGCACGAGGTGATATGGTGCACGGGGTGATGAAACACGTTATAGGTAATGTTACCATGTAATGTTACCAAATGGTAATATTACCAATCATGTGACTTTATTAGTAATGTTACCGACGAATCGGGTTAGATTATACCAACCATGATTGGGAAAAAGGGCTCCTCCTAATTGGACCTTTTATGAGATACACTACATAGTCAATACTAGAGCCACTTCCACTACCATATATTTTTAATACCTTCTCTAATAAACTATACAATAATAATTTCACACAATTCTACTTACATTTAATCCAAAGCCAAGCAAACAGAAATAACAATAAGAAAAGATTTGATTCCAAAAGTATTGTTACGTGACGGTTGTTACCCACTAGTGGCTCACGTGCACTAGCCCTGTATATAAAGACCTTCTTACTTAGAATCTTCTTAGTTCTTTAGTTTTAGATTCTAAGTAATTGAATTGACTCCGTTTACGACTTTTCCGTCACAAGTATCAATAACTTTTGAAGTATTATATTTCATAGCCTTATAAAAAGCTTTGGATTACTTCTAATACTATTTAACAACTGAAATACAAATATACTTAGCATCCTCAAGAATTTTCTGGTATTTCACTCTCACTAATTTTTGGGTTTCGTTTCCAAACAATTTGTTACGACGGCTTCGGATCTCGTATCATGTGACCAATTATGTAATCACATGGTCCCTTAGATCCCCTCGGTCTCTTGATCGAAGGGACCGAGGGGACCAAGGGGACGATTAGCATGAAGGTCTATATAATCAAGACGGATTTCCTTTGTATAGAGCTTCGTGCTCAAGATCAATCATTTAGTATACTCTACTATTAGTTACGAATTGCATTATTATCATTACTTTAAGTCCCTGCTTGACGTCTAGTTATAAACCACCTCGAGAGCCTAGAGCACTTCCACGTGATCTAGACGGCAAACCTCGTAACAATATTCTATATAAGAGATAAAACTATTCATTCTATATTGGATTGTTGTACACGGGATATTATATAGTTTAGTAGTCTTTCGAATGCTTAGTTTTTTGTTTTTTTGAATAGCTTCAATAGCTAGAAAGATTTGTACTTCTTTATTATTCGTTTCTATTATAGATTGTTGATAAATCGCATATTGAAGTGAAGAGGTAATAATTGAGGTAAAAGTGGCCCACATGATGTTAAACCACGTTATAACAATCACGAAAACGCATTGCGCGATATCCAACCCTGATCGACAGAATACTTGATTAATTGAACCAATATAAAGTTGGGGTAAGGTTAACTTACCCCATATAATATTACCAAAGCTTGAACAACTTTCCTCACTAAAACTATGAATTCACAAAACCTATACAAATCCCTCAATTCAAAAGATAATTTAATTCTAATTGCATATTTAAGTCCTGGCTCAAAATGACCTAAAATCTCGTCATATTACCTTAGATGTTGCTTTGGTTGATTGATAAAATGCTTAATCAAGAAGATATTAAACTGCCTTCATGCTTCACCGCCTTCTACAAACAGCAGGCGGTCAGCTTAATGCGTGTTCCGGCGGAAATCGATCGTGGTATATACCCTCGGCTTCACCTCGGAAGTAAGGTTAAAGATTGCCGGTACCCTTCACGCTCTACACCAATCAACGATGCCAAGCACATGGCATTCCTAGCTCACCGAGCACAACGCGTAATGCGTGGGGATTACTCTTCTGTTAAGCTTAGGCAAAGCACGGAGCTGGCGATTGGTTTGTGGGGTTTGTGGGGCTTGAAACAATATATCAAAGAACTTTGATGACGCTAAACGGTTAAGATCCCTCGTGGGGATTTAAATGCCGGAATATATGGAGAAAGGGAATTAAACTCGGTCCCGAAACAATATACTCGAATATCCTCAATCCACCTTGGGCAGGTATTGAGTAAGGAAAACTAGAACCGAGCACGATTAGGCCATAACTATTTCGCCGAATTTATATTGTGGCAAGACTCAAATCACATGCAGGTATTCAATTGGGTTACAGCATCTTGACGAAGAGGAATGATGAATATAATAACCGAAGATAACTCAAGTGATTCATCCTCATCTCATCTTGCTCTTCTGCTTCTCAAACATACACGGTTCAAACTAGCCGGAGGAGATCAATATGCGTTCTTCACATCTTGCCCTTGCTATTGCTTCACTTACAGCTTTGACGCAAGCTCTTACATTGGACGATATCTGTACACCAACTTATCTCTCAGCCAACTTTCCAGCTGTCGATTTCTATGATGGGATAACTCTTGATCTGTTGACCTCCTGGGATCTTGGCAGCATATGCATATATATTGCATGATGCATATAAGGAGCAAACAAAACTCAACTTTTAATTCATTCTTTCCTTTTTGGTATACTGTTTGTTTGCTTTCAATATTTTGATTTCAAAGCACTTTAATTCCGAAGGCTGAATACCTAACCTGATTCCTTCATTTTTTGAATATATACTCGCAGCTTAACTGCTTAGCTAGAGAATCAATCAATTCAATCTGATGCTCTTTCTGGTCTCAAGAAACCCAATATTGACCTAATGGTGACGTCACTATACCAATCACATCTGTTCCCATACAGAATGCAATCGCTATAATAACTGCTCATCCCGTCACTGTAGCTGTAATCAGCGGAGAGACCATTGCGAATGGCACGGCTTTGGCAGCATTGCTAGCCTCTTCTGCTATGGTCGCTGCGCTTTCAAATCCGGAAACAACCCATACTGGTGTAAGAAATGAGAGCATGAAGGCCCAACCATTATTCGTCCAAAACCCGATGTTTTCGAAATCTGCGAAGACAAAACTTGCAGAGTTCTTGAGTTCCAGGGGTGTTCCAGCAACGAGAGCAACAATCAGAGCAAAAAGCATAGCAAATTACAGGAATATATAAAACATGTTAAAACGAGAGAGAATTTGTGACGGCACGCATGTCATTGCGAAGGTCAAGAAGGTGGTTGCTGCGAACATATCGTAGTTCTGATATTTTGTAGCGACAAACGCAGAATCTGTATTGATACTACAGATCGCGCCAAGAATAAGGGTCGCTGCATATATTGTCGATACGTATATCGAGATATACCCTAAGACATTCATATAACCGCTAAAACGACACAGTTAGAGCTTGTTATAGACATAATCACGGATGAAGAAACGTACGCAAGCCAGCACATGAAAGCCCTCTGCCGTGGTAGTGTGAGACATGCAACCCACTGTCAAGTGTTAGTATTCATGAGTCAATCAATCATTTTCGGGTATCGACAACTTGCATAATACAATCCTCCGGAAGTAGGCATGCTGCTTCCTAATTCCCCCAGGCTCAATGCCACTGGAATAAGCAACAAACATCCAACCAGATACGTCCATACCATTCCCACACTCCCGGCACTGCCTAAACTGAAAACCATACTCTCAGCAATTGCTGGAGCGATACCCATAGAACCAAAACTTTGTCCGAAGACAGTGGTGTATGAGAATTCGCGTTTTAGTTCAGCTCGATATCCCAGGGATGCCAATAACTCGTCATCGGCCGATATTGTTTCACCTTTCTCCACACCCAAAATTTCGGCCGCTTTTGCAATCTGTTCGGATCGTGATATAGATGAGATGTTGCTGCCATCACGTTTCCCCTTTTCAGGATACTTGCCTGGTTCCTCAGACATGGGGAATAGCAACCACTCAAGACGTTATCAAAATCTTGTAAACATATTGATAGCTCCAATAACTAATAATATAAGTTTGAATAATGTGTTGCAGAATTGTTGCGAAAGTAAGTCTATGGGATCCTAAAAAATGGGGTATGAAATTCTTCTAAATTATGTCCCGAGCTCCTCCCTTCAAAATCCGAGATAAGGAAACCATAACCCATGAATTCAAGACTTAAGGCTGTGAAATCATCCCATCATTGAGCCTTGCCATGAAGCATGAGCGACTTCATTCTTGCATACTTAGTATCATTGATTTCCTACGCGACGGAGACAATACAAGCCATGCAGTGACATGCGAGCCATGATGAGAGGGAGTTCGGGATGTTGAGATAAGGAATCTGGGGGAGCATGCTTGCTAATGGTCACAGCGTTTGGGAACAATAAGGAATCCCTGAAACCATAGAACTAGCGGAACTATCTTTGAAAGTATGAATATCGAATTCAAAGATATCGATACCGATAAGGATTTCAATTAAGTAATGAATAAACACTACAATGCTTGCATGCAAAGATGAACCGAGATATGAAGACACCACTTGATAATCTTTATTGCGCAGCATCTAAGATCGTGACGTCTTGATTTCGCCATCTCATCCAATCCCACCCCAGTTGAGCCCGAACTCCATCATCAGAAAGGCAGGGCTGCATCAGATCCTCATTTTCCGAGGACATCACCGTCGCGACCTTCCTCATTCTCATGCTGGAATCTGCTTACGATTGGGTTTTCCATAGATAGTACACTGCTAGGGTGCTGTCATCGGTCGTGACTTACATAGATAGGGGCGGTCTACTGTCTTATCGACGCAAATCGCTTAATTCGCTGCGAAGGAGGAAGTAAAGGGGATGAAAATTTTCACCTTGAGCACTGTGCTAGCTGTGATGATGTTTCTTAAAGATAGCAATAGAGCTTGACATGATTGGCTTCAATCTTCCGACTGACAAAACATTTGCACGATGCACAATTGATCTGAAAATGGGTGAGATTTTGTGTTCCGATATGTTGCTGAAAGCATGATTGAGGTCCGCGAGATGAAAGAACGGAATCTTGTGATATGGGCATGGAAACAGAGTCAGGAAAAGGTGATAATGACGGTGGGTATGAATTTCTTGAGATAGACTAGGAAATAATGATATCAAGAAGATCAAAGCATATTCGAAGACACCAGTGGTTTTGTTTATTAACATCCATTGTGGGCGAGGTGATTATGTAACCAAATGGTGAAATAGGAAGGAAGCAACAAACGAAGATGTGTCATAGAAATCTTGTTTCATTCATCCCACATTTATCCTGAATTTTTACCTCCATTATCATTTGAAGCGATTTCGAAAGACAACTCGACGCACTGCAGGAATCGTTGCCATTATATCCTAATCATGGGATGAAGAAGTCTTCAAAGTGGCGTGGTTGAAAGGAAAAAGGAAATCCTTTTTCTCGGTGGAGATTTAGACCTTGGCAAAGTTCGCGCGGGAGGACAAAATATAATTGTCTAAATCGTTTCATAAGCCTTCGACTTCTGTTGAATGGTAAAGGAGTATCCAATACGGGTGCTTTTATATGTGCGAAAGCCATGATATGCTATCCACTCTGTAGGATCTCTGGTACATCCTCTCCATTTGATCCGAGCGAACACAGTCACTCTTGCCGAGAATTAGTCACAAGTTCGAAACATATATCTTCATTAAATTGCGATATTACTTATTTATATATAAGCACTTCTTTCAACATCCATATCTCAGATCCACCTCTCCACAATATCTCCTACTTGCCTGTTTTCCTCTTTTTCTTCTTGTTTTGCTTACTAGCATCACAAAATGTACGTGCTGACGCTTTCATTGCTGACTGGACACTTTTCTTGCTCTCTCTCTCTCTCTCTCAACGGCCTCAAAAACCTACTCTCGAGATCCAATCGTGCGGGTTTCGTTATGGACCAACTCGATCTGCCATTTATCATTTTGTTTTGTTTTCCTTGACAATCACTTCTTCCGCTACGCAATATATCTCTTTCCAATAATACTTTGTTGAAATTGAACAGTGAATTTACCAGTTCAGACTCGTGCTATGGCCGGATTGCTTGCTCTGATTTCTTCAATTTGACGTTTTATAATCATGATTTTCTGATCAAGTCAAAATAAAGTTTTGTTCTTGCTGTTACCCGAGTGTTTAACTAGTAACTCTTTGAATTATCAATCTTATGCTTTTATTGATATCGACATACAAGCAAACATGACGATGAAGGGATATCTAATAGAACAAAAATTCCATAGGCTGCCTACTGCCAAAGTACCCTGGAACAATTTTTTGGGTCAAATACTTTTTCCTGGCTGTCTATCCATAGCAATAGTTTCGATTTGATCGGATTTTTGGGATGTTGGGACTGCGGGCGGAGTTACATTTTCATCAAACTCCCATCAATCCTTGCTACTTTAACATGCAGTGTAATATCAAATCCATGGCGTTGTAATCTATCACTGCTTTTGTAGATATCAGCCACACAAAAACTTCACTTGGCTGAGGTGATGGGACCTGAACCTCACAATTTTCACACCGACTTCTTTAGTCATGGATTATTAGAGTGCCTAATAGAATTGATGCCATTGTCTATCTATTGTTGAGGTCATCATATAAGAAGATATCTTAAGGCGATATCTCTATTTATCCAGATAGATCAGTCCAATGATTTTCAGCTTCGAAAACACTTCATATCTATTTAGATAAATTTAATTGTATTCACTCCAGTCTTCACTTTCGAAATACTCTTTTATGCTGGTGACTTTGATATTGGAATCAAGCTGAACACGTCAGTTCAAACATTTCTCTCGTCTCACATGGAATAGAACTTACATCTTTAGGCAAGACCAAGTCTCCCCATCCAAATTCCGCACTACAAGCCACGGCCTCTGCTGTCTGTCTTCCAAATCCCCCCGGACGAGCCCTATCGTGCGCTTCGACGGCGATCTCTTCGCAAGTGACTTTTTTGCCAGCCGCGCGTCCCCAAACATCAAAAAACTTCACGAAGCTTACTGCTTCGCTAACTCCCAATAAGTCTTGCTTGGGAGGACTTCGAACTAACAATTCCACGAAAGCACCTGTATCAGTCGGTACAACAAATGGATGCTGCGCCGCACTAGGGCCGGCACTGTGGTAGATCCATTCACCTGAACCATCATTCTTCATAATCATATCAGCTCCACGATCTCTCAGCCAGTAATAATAAAGCCATACCTTTCTTTTTAGTCCGAAGGCGTCCCCACTCTCTTTCACATTCGTCGTATAGATGCCCATATTCAGCAAACTACTCTTCTCCCACAAATCCTTCTTCTCTTGCTGCAAGTACTTCGTAACCTCCGCTTTTGCATCAAAATGATACGCATAGGAATATTTCCCTTTACTCAACTCTTTGAAGGGGGGCAGGGTACTCCAAATGAATCTCTCAAGTTTTCCTTCATCCTGCAAAACATTGGCCGCGGCGTCAACAATTGCTTTGCCTCGACGAATCTCAATGGCAGCAGCGTATTTACCGGCAGCCCGATCTCCCTGCTTCGAAAGCTCTACATAATTTTTGAGGAATGGTTCCCAGAAATTTGTAACAGCGAAGATTGCTTCTGCGCCAGAGAAAGCTGGGATAAGTGAGGCTGGATCATCTTGGTCAGCACTGACAACCTCGATACCTTGATTGGAGAGAGCCTGAGCCGATGGCGAAGAGGTATTTCGAGTGATTCCTCGAACTTTCCATCCTAGCGAGAGAAACTTGGCAGCGACAGCACCCCCCTATGATAAATGTAAGTATGAACCACTCGTATGAAGGTGAAAGATAGGATACCTGGATGCCAGTTGCTCCTAATACGACTATAGTTTTGGCCATGATGACGACTTGTGGGAGTGTGAGGAAAGAGATTCAAAATAATACGTGAGACTGAAGCTTGAAAAAGGCTGGGAATTCAGAGCTTATCTGTATTTATCTCAAGGCAAAGACCATTCTAGAGATAATTATACTTCATCAAAATTCGTGAGATCGGCGGTCGAAATCCCGCCAAGAAGCTATGATGGAACCTTACTTACGTGGCTTGATGTCTAAGTAGCGCAAAATATTCACAACATCATTTTAACACGCAACTTAGCCTTCTCAATTTCCGCCGGCTCGTTGGAGAAATTCAAACGCTTAACATCTGGACACTTTCTATGCGGGAAAGTTATCTTGGCGAATCGATTAATCATTGATATGTGTGTGCCCTATAAAAGTTAACTTTATGCCTTTAAGACCAGATTGCAAACATTTGAAATGTTCCAAACCTGGTGGTTGTACCGCAGTTGTCGAAAGCCTTTATTAATTGAACTCCATCACGGATGACTAGCGTCGAACATCGCGGGACGAACCACGATTTTCACATTCATATAATTATGGCCATGAAATATTGCTTCAATCAAAAGTCATGAATGAGACCTTTTAACCTACAACTTCGTGTTCAGCAATATTCAGCGTACAACACCAACGTCCATCAACAGCCACAACAAATTTTGAAGAAATCTTTTTCTTCGAAATACGACAATTTCACGATCGATCTAGATCATAGTCATTAAACCAAATTTATTACAATTGTCCCCAAGTGATTCTGACCAGTAGTTGTTGTGATACTGTCGTCGACGCTCTAAACGCGAAACACACATGTAAAAACGCGTAAATTTTTCACCCCCTCCATCCCCTCACTATGAGTGAAGAGATCTCAATGACGGGTACCACTCAGCCTAGCTTTACGGAAGTGATTCTAGGAACTCCATATCAAGAAGGTCATCTTGAACAAATCCATAAAGGAAACAATAGCCTTCCATTCATTCTCTCCAACCCCACCCCCTCCCAACCGTTCAACTTCCAAGCCCAGCGTGATATCCTGAGCTTTGATGATCCATTCAAATCACCAATCAATCGCCCGACGCTCCAGTTCAATAAGAAACGAAGACGACAACCCAGCCACTCAGAACCCCATATCAACTCACCAAAAGAAGCTATTCGAAAGGCTAGAGATCTACTCATTCTAGCTGCCTCCCTGAAAGAGGATACCGAAGAACAATCGAAAGTCCTAGACTTAATCGAAATCTTTCGTGAATATCTTAAAAAAGGAAAACTCACCAAAGCCTCAAATATCATCATATCACAAATCTCCCATCTAGAAAATACCATCTAACAGATCGAAAAGCAAGCCAACTATCTTTCAAACCTCCTCAATCATATAACTCCCCCTACAATAAACGCCTTCGGAATCAAAGCCAGCTATGCCACCATCACCAAAAACTCAGGAGAGTGGAACCTAGTTACAAAGGGAAACCCCACAAAACAGAAAACTACCGAACAAAAGAAAGAAACCCCCAACAAACGATTAATCCTTATCAAACCCCTTACTCATCAGCCAGACTCCTTTACTTCATTGAATACAAGGAAAAAAGTCAACGAAGCTTTCAAGAAAGCAGGAATTAATGGATCAGTCATCTCAGCCATTACTATTACAAAAAGCGGCAACTTGATATTAATTACTAATAATCTGTTCAATACACAATTCCTGACCGAAAAGAAAACGATCTGGGATAAAATCCTTAATGCCGAAAGAATACAAATCGATAAACCCTGGCATAAAGTAATCATTCACAAAATCCCAATCCAGGAATTCGCAGGTCCGAAAGGTATGAATCTAATCAAAGAGGAAGTCAATATCTTCAATCCAGGGCTCAGAATTATAAGTACTCTTTATTAGTTCATTAATATCTTTAAGAGAATCAAATAATAAGATGGAACAATAGTTATTATATTTGCCACACAAAAAGAAGCAGATATAGCTATCTAGAAAAGGCTATATATTGCAGGTATTAATATTAGAATAAAAAGATTCTATTTATCTATTCCTTTATCCCAATACAATAAATACCAAGAATTCGGCTATAACGAATCATATTGCAAAAAGCCTTTAACTTACGGACTTTGCAGTAATAATCATATTACAGTTGATCATTTCTGTATAATCTGCCAAACAAAAGGCAAACTATACCAATATCTAAATGTCAAATATATTAATTGTAAAGGAGAATACAAAGCTAACTCGAAAGTATATAAAGTATATCTATCAACCATCAAGAAATCCAACTATTGCTATACAACAATATTCGCATTCTTCAAATCAATCTAAACAAAAGCTCTTAAACAATCGAAAATGCTCTTCAACTTGCTTTAGAACTCAAAATTGATCTCATAATCATTCAAGAACCCTGGATCCTCATAAATCCTAAAAAAGACTTCTCCTTTACCAGATCTATTGCCCACTCCAATTTCTCTCAACTCCTCCTCAACAATCCATCGAACCTGTATCCCCGAACTATGATCCACATTTCAAAAGGATTCAAACCGCTAATAGCCCTAGCTCCCAACTCCCTTAATGATCCAGATATTCAAATTATTAATATCATTTAAGGAAATCATATAATATAACTTATCAATATCTACAATGAAGCGGATCAAGCCAAACAAAAAGGTTATATTATCGAAAGATACCTTTTCAATACCCCTTTTGCTCATCACACTATCCTCGTTAGAGATTTCAACTCCCATCACCCTTGGTGGGGCCCCTTCTCTGATAAGAGCTCAAATGCCGACTTACTCGCCGAATGGCTTGAGGATTACAACCTCGCTCTACTGAACGAATCAGGCACAAATACCTTTTATCGAATAAACATAACAAATCCAAATGTCCTAGATCTTACCTTTGCTATAGATTCAATATCTCCCAATATCACTGATTGACAAGTCCTTCCTGATCTTGGATTAGACTATTTAGATATTCTCTTTGAAGTAAATAGCACTTCATCCCATACAATGAATACAGTTCAGATAGCAAAATTTAATACAAAATTTGTGGATTAGGAAAAATTCGCATATACCCTCAAATCGGAAATATCGAGGTCAACTACCTTAAATTCGATTGATTACCTTAGTATCGCTACCTTAGAACCCAAATCTCTTGATTCATTTCTCGACAAAAGCCAATATATACAAGTATTAGATGAAGTTATAAAGGAATTCATCCAAATAATCACTTATTCGGTTGAAATCAGTATATCGAGGATCACATCCACAAAAAGAGCTAAACCCTGATGGTCTCCAAAGCTGAAAGCCTTTCGAAAACGATTCGCCAACATATATGAGAACGCCAAGCTTTACCCGGAAGACGATATGTTCAAGAAAATCTACTAGTCAGCTAGGAATCATTACTTCTAAACTATTAAAACAGCAAAGAAAAACCATTAGAATGAGTTTCTTGAAAAAGAGGATACCCAATCTATATTCAAGGCAATATCATACACAAAAGATATGAAAACCGAATGGATCCCAAATATTCGATCTAATCTCTCTCAAATAGAAAGTTCTTTCGAGGGAAAATGCTCTACATTTAGATCGACCCTATTTCCTCCCCCTTTATTCACCCCACCGCCCAACTGGGAAAGCTATCAACAATCCGAGAAATGGGAATGGCCTGACCTTACAAAGAGCGAACTCCGAAATATATGCTCAACAAAAATCAAAGGAAAGACCTCTAACCTCGATAAGATCATTTAAGATATCATTCTTCGAGTATATAAAGCAATACCGAAAATATTCTTCATTCTCTTCAATCATCTTATCAATCTCGACTATCATCCTTCTTGTTGGAAACAAGCTATTGAAGTAATACTCAAGAAACCTTTGAAACCAGACTATTCAACCCTAAAAGCTTATAGAGTTATCGCTTTATTAAATTGCTTAGGCAAAATAAGTGAAAGAATTCTGGCTCAAAGACTTAGCTACTTAGCGGAGATTATGGAATTACTGTGTGAACGAAGTGAATGACTTCAATTCAATTACTACTGTAATAAAGAACTAAGCGGACGCGAAAGAGACTAGCTCTTTTAGTAAGTCTATATAAGACTTACTACTTTCAATATGTAGCTAGCTCTTTAGACAGAATACAATTAGATATATAGGACCTATGTAATCCGTGGGTGCTACGTCTTCCGTATCCTTCTTGTACCAACACTAATTAGTGATATCACAAATTAATCGATTTACTATTTTTCTTTACACAATCAATAGCTTTGCCAATTTTCAGCAAAGTTAATGCCACCATTCTAAGAATATCTTATTCTCCCCATCACATTTCACCAATCATGTCGAAGAGACCCAGTATCTTCGAAAAAGGAGAGAGTTACAAGCCGCCAGAGAGACCAAAGACCCCCGGCGCATACGAATCATCGACCTTAACCAGTCACGACGATGCATTCGTAGGAGACGATTCCAAAGACGAACTTGGAGAAAGAACTCCAACTCCAATCAGAAATCTTCCTATTCATGAACCCCCACTATTCATGTTTCCAAAGGACTTATTGAGAGCCAGGGAGATATACGATAAATTCAAGCCTTGTGACGGCTATGAGAAGTACATTGATACCTTTTTTCAATACAAGATCGCTGAGTACGAAAACGATGGACTTACGGATGCTGACTTACAAGAGCTTGTTTACGATGATTTCGTTCACCTTAATAGGGAGCATCTAAACTATGTACAAAAGAGAATATTACTTCGTTTTCGTAAACTATTCCGCCGATATGGTGTATACATCAATATCAAGATGAAGGTCGAGAGTGCAATCATAGAGGTTCTTTCTCGCATTGAGCATCACGAATGGATATACCATCAACTTAGAGAATATCAGAGAGATGAATCACAACCTTTTATATCTGCAAAATGGACTAATGTTCCGGTCGGCATAGGCAGCAAGACATTCGATCAAACTCGATCTGGTGAACGCAGCAGCGACCATCCTAATGATCGACAAGCATCTACAGCACCTGTAGCACCTACAGCACCTGCAGCATCTGCAGCCACTACAGCACCTACAGTACCTGAAACCAGTACAGCGCCTGAAGTACCTGAAGCACTTACAGCAACTGCAACGAGGGAACTACCCGAACCTAGATACCGACGAGACGGCCTACATAGACAAACCGGACCACCTCCATCCGATGGCGGCGACTCCAGTGATCCCGATGATTCGGATCACCCCAACAACGGCAACGGTCACGGCAGAGGCAACAAAGCACCAAGATGCGAGAGACCTGGCAATCGAAACAACGACCGAAGTGATGCTAGGTATCAAGTACAACAAGACAGTCGTTTACTCATCGATCTTTCAAAGATATATAGGGACAATGATATGTATAAGGGGTATGACGATTCATGGGACCTCAAAGTTTCAATCTTCGATGAGCACTGCCAACGGGTTTCTCTACCAGATCGTCTACGCTATAAAGCATTTCCCACTATGCTTTCGGGTGCAGCTCTTGAACATTATCAAGCCAATATCACCAGCCTTCCTGACTCTTACCAAGGTTTGTGCAGAATGATGACACTGAATTTCGAAGGGCTTGAGCATCAACGCAACATGCTTGTAAAATGGACTAATATTTCGTTCAAATCTTATATTCAGAAAGATCCTACTGAAGACCTCCAAGTAGTATTCAACAACATGGTCATGGATATCCGACTACTTCAGCACACCATCCCAGTTACCATGCGTAATCCCGACGTATATCATATGAGAATTATGACGGCGTACGATGGTGTTCCCGAGTGCTATTCTGCAATCTGTAACCCTCGCAGTACAACAACAGAGCTGATTAACCAGATCAAGCAGACTATCGACTCCTACCAGAAGACATTTCCGAGGAGAACTATACCTACCGAAGTCTTCCTTACAGATCGACGCTTCTACAACAACCCCAGCAACCCTACTCGAAAGCTATATGATAAGTACAGTAGGTACGACAGAAAGCCAAGGCAGACATTTACTGCACCACCCAATCGAAGCAAAGACGACTGCTACTTCCCTGGCTGCAAGATAAAGAGATGTAGATATTACAAGCACACTCAGGAAGAGAAAGATCGTGTTAAGGGAGAATACTGCAACAAGTACAACAACCTCGACGACAAGAGCTTTAAGACACGCTACGATCATTTCATCACTGACACAGGACAAGGAAGCGACAATGATGATAGCGATGATGATGATGTTGGAGATCAGCTTATCGATTAATATTTTATTGATCAGGACGATGATGTCGAAGAGATTTCAAAGACATTCTTTATGTCTATGGGATCATATAACATACAGAAAGCAGCAATCGCATTAAACAATGCTGCTAGTGTATATATGATGACGGTAGAGATATACGTCGCAGAGTAAGAGAGATATAATTCAGAAGAGTTCATGAGTATTATGATAGACACTGGTGCTTCCCGCCGATCTACTGTTGGATACAATCAATATCTAGTGTAAAAGGCAATAAAGGGCACTGAGTATAACCCCGCAACTGTCGGGCAAGCAAATGTGATATATGGTATTGGAAACTCTATATCTATCGGCTCATTCTGGATGAAGCTATTATTCGGCGATGTCGAATGGAACGTAATGAGAGCTGATATCCCATTTCTCTTCTGCCTTGCAGATATGGATAAGTTCAAATTCAAGTACGATAATGTCGACGACGTCGCTATTACGCTATATATGACTCTACCTGTCTATCGACGTTTCGGCCATGCCTTCCTGATGTGGAAGGTTAAACTCCAGAACATCATCCAGTACTCTATAGATGATGGAGAGTGCCTACTTACAGAGGTAGAACTACGACGAATTCACAGACGATTCGGTCACCCATCGGCACGCAAGTTCTACAAGGTACTCAAGCGTTCAGGACATGACGAAGATTTTGAGGCGATCAAACAACTCACCAAGTTCTGCCATCACTGCCAACTTCATGGCAAGTCACCCGGCAGATTCAAATTCTCATTACCTGACAAAGATTACAACTTCAACCACTCCGTGCTGGTCGACGTACTTTACATCGATCGTGACCCAGTATTACATGTCGTCGATGACTCTATATGCTTTCAGGCAGCACGATGGCTGGACAATATAAATGCGAAACATATATAGGATAAACTGCGTGAATGTTGGATCGACACCTATATCGGTCCTCCAGAATATATTGTTCACAACGCCGGCACCAACTTCATAGCCAAGGAATTCAAGCAGCATGCGACCTCAATGTCGATTCAGACAAAGACCGTACCGGTTGAAGCCCACCATTCTATTGGTAAGGTTGAAAGATTTCATGCACCTTTACGAAGATCACTCAAGATCATTCAGGAAGAAACTCAGGATATCGGTGTCAGCAAGGCCGCGATGCTACAAATGGCTGTTAAAGTTATCAACGATACCGCAGGACCAAATGGATTGGTACCAACACTCCTTGTCTTCGGTACGTTCCCACGCATAGTTGATTCTGATCCTCCTACACCGAACATTCAGCAGCGAGCATCAGCAATATCAAAGGCCATGAAAGAAATTCATAAGTTACACAGTGCAATGAAGGTTCGAAATGCTCTAAATACACGCAATGGTCCATCAACAACTGCACTCCATGAATTACCTCTAAACAGTAAAGTTCTGGTGTGGAGAGAGGGCAGCGGGACCGCAGCAGGGGAATGAAGAGGCCCATTCTCACTCGTCAGTATGGAAAAAGAGACTTGCATTATCGAACTACCTCGTGGACCAACAAGATTCAGATCTACATCTGTTAAGCCGTATTATGATGCGACTGAAGAAGAGAACATCACTTTGCCAGAATTTGGCACAGTTATGTCGCCAGAAGATCCAGAAGCACTACAGGGTCCACTACCGAACGCACTACAAGACGATGAGGTACTCGACTCAATCACAGTCATACCACCAGAGGGCTATACATCCAACAAACCACCTCGCAGTAGTGCCCGAAATGCTAGCGATGTTGATCAATTCGAATGCACTAGTCGAGACATATCATCATCTACACCTCAGATTCGTGTCTTTATGCAAGAACACACAGCACAGTACATGACTGACTTACCTGATCCAGTCAAATATAAGGATTCCAGGAAGAAGGAGATCGAGGGTTTGACGGAGAAAAGTGTGTTTGAAGTCGTGCCCATATTGGATATCCCCCCAGGTACACACATATTCAGATCACGATTTGTTGACGAAGTCAAGAATGAAGGCACGAGTACTGAATTCAGCAAGTCACGATTGGTTATTCAGGCATATAACGACGTTGAAAAGACTACCGTTTTGACACAATCACCAATTATTCAACGATCGTGTCAACGTATATTAGCATCGCTAGCTGCCAGTACAAGAAAAGCAAGTGATACAAGCGTGTACATCCAAGACATCACTCAGGCATATACTCAATCAACATCGAATTTACACCGTACATTCTATGCTCACACTCCTGAAGAGATGAATTTACCAACCGGGATGATTCTACTAGTCATAAAACCATTGTATAATGTACCAAAGGCTGGAAATCACTGGTTCAAGACCTATCACACTCACCACTATGAAAAGCTCAAGATGCAGCAATCAACGTATGACCCCTGTCTCTTATACACCAACAATGAGGACACTGGATTCGGTATCGTAGGACTCCAGACAGATGATACACTCATCGTCGACAACGAGAAATTCATTCAAGCCGAAGAAAAAGAGCTTAAGGATGCCAATTTCATAGCTAAAGACCGCGAAGAACTTACTCATGATCATCCACTAAAGTTCAATGGTGTCACCCTCGCACTCCAAGAGGATGACATTTACCTTAATCAGGAGAAGCAGTGCATGAATCTTCAATCTGTCTCTGCAGAGTCTACAGATATTCATGATACCCGTGGTAAGGTTCGAAAGAACGCATCTACACATGATCAATATGTTACACAACGAGCCCGAGGTGCATACGTAGCAACTATGTGTCAGCCCGAAGCATCTTTCGACCTATCAATAGCAGCACAGACAACGAAGCCAGACAAAGACGACATCACAGCGCTGAACAAGCGTATCAAGTGGCAAAAAGAAAATTCCTCCAGAGGACTGAACTATGTTCCACTTGATTTAGATTCATTCAAGATCGTCGTCTTCGCCGATGCTTCTTTTGCTAATAATAAGGACTATTCGTCGCAAATTGGCTATGTAATTGTAATGATGGACAAGCACAACAACGCCAATACCATACATTGGTCATCCATCAAATGCAAGAGAATCACACACAGCGTCTTAGCATCAGAGCTTTACGGGTTAGTTCAGGGATTTGACATCGATGCTGCAATCACAGCTACAGTCGGCGCCATCCTGAATCAGGAGACACCGCTGACTATTTGCACTGATTCAAAGTCATTGTACAACTTACTCACGAAGCTAGGTACAACAAGTGAGAAGAGATTGATGATCGATATCATGGCACTTCGACAGTCTTACGAACGCAGGGAGATTGTTGAGGTCATATGGATCGACGGACCTACTAACCCAGCCGATGCGATGACAAAAGGGAAGCCATGTCAAGCATTAACTGATCTCATTAATACGAATAAGATCAGCATCAAGCCAATGAAATGGGTAGAGAGAGAGTAGGGAGGGGGGTACGGAATCTGTCGGCAAGAGGTCAGGAACTTCACCGGCAAAAGGAGTTTTACTGATTTTCGAATTTCATTTCGTATGAATTGAAGATCATAAGAGAGAGTTCCCAGTGTGTGAACGAAGTGAATGACTTCAATTCAATTACTACTGTAATAAAGAACTAAGCGAACACGAAAGAGACTAGCTCTTTTAGTAAGTCTATATAAGACTTACTACTTTCAATATGTAGCTAGCTCTTTAGACAGAATACAATTAGACATACAGGACCTACGTAATCCGTGGGTGCTACGTCTTCCGTATCCTTCTCGTACCAACAGTTACTCTTGTAAAATACAAATGATTAATACGAGTAAGATTCGTTTGTTGAAAGAACACATCATTTTCTGAATATCAATGCTGCACAAGGAAGAGAAGTGCAGAGCTTGAGGAACTGGGTGAGTAACACAGGTGGCTTAAGTAGGGAAGAGACAGCATACTTGTCATACGACAAGGAATTAATGTCTTTGGCTTCTCCTGGAGATGATGCAATGAAGCGGTCAGAGAATTGGGTAGAGGATGCACTCATCAAGTTCTATCAGATTTTTCGAAAGGTATATAGCAGATTCTTAGATGGAATAATAAGCTAATAATATATAGAATTCTTTACACAATATCTCAGATAGTCCAAACATCTACATTTATTCTGGTTCCACGATCAAACACCTGGGGAGAATCTTGGTTCTTTTCCTTACAATAATTCTACTGTTGATACCTATCATTGCTTGCACCAGAATTAACAGCACTTCAACCCGAATGATGATGATCATAATTTCAATAATGTTGTTCCTAGCGGTCGTATCTTGGTTAACAAAATCGAGAACAATAGATTTGATTATGGCAGGGGCGACGTAAGTTATAAAGGTGATATGTATAAAACAATTAGCTGATCACAGACTTGTTCAGATATACTACAATCTTAACTGTATTTGTTTCTCAGACCAGTAGTAGCTAGGAAAACTGCTTTATGCCTCAAAAAGTCGATACCTGTTGGGGCTTGCTACCAATAAATCAAGAATCTGCCGACAACATGCATCCGCCACAAACCAAGATACACGTTCGACTTATTGGAAATCAAAAGGTTCTAGAAATAGAAGGAAAAGAGAAATTGGACTATGTATACACTCGTTTCTAGACAGCTAGCTAGAAACAATCAACCATCTCTACCTTGATTCGTTATAGCCTTCAATTTATGAATTGAATTGAATTGAATAAATTAACGTCTACTCTGAGTCTAAGACTATATAAGACGGTTATGGGCTCTAATGAGCTCTGAACAGACAACAGTGTGGAGTTAGGCAGACCAATTAGGCCTACTAGTTACATGGTTTAGGTGATTGAAAAATCCTAAATCTATAAGTTGGGTGGGGGAAGTGAAAGCTAGACCTGGGGGATAGACCCCGCCTTATAAACGCCAAAGCAAAGGTAAGTAAATCAATGTGAAAATGTTTGGGTTTTAAGTTGGAAGGGGAATTAATCCCCTCTATTAGCTTCAGCACCATCCTCTCTTCTGACCTCCCCCTTCTCCTTAGTCTTCTCCTTCTTCCTCTTCTTCTTGTGTTCTAGTAAAGTGCCACGATCTAATGGCTATTCTGGTTGAGTTGATGAGCTCTTTCGCGGAGCTCCTGTTGTAATTCTTCATCCTCAAAGGGTGACGACTCATCACCACTTACTTGAGTCTCGAGCGGCTCTTCTGGCTAATCATTTGATACTGAAAATCCCATCCATTCCTGAGAGGGCTCGTAATCCTCACAAACTGACGCCGGTCTCATAGTTGTATCGTTCTGGTTAATTTGGTTAATTTGGTCAATTTCTATTCCGGGCCTCATTTCATCCGATGGGTCCGAAGGCAATGAGGCGGCAGATGCCCTTGCAGACCTAGGAGCATTCGAACCCCAGCCGCCGCATGGCCAAGCGAGCCGTCCTACAATCAGCGGGACTGGATCGATTTCCAGAGACCTCTGCCAGCAATCACAGCAAGAATGGTGGGCTAAAAATCTCCTCAAGCTATCATCGAATTACAAGAAGTGGCTACCTACCTATGCAATTAGAGCACTACCAGAGCTGTATCTCCCACGCTCTACACTACACCGATTCCTTGCAATCCGTGCAACACACGGAGACTTTGCTTGGTACCATCGATGCTCTCAATACATTGATGCTATACTGGGGTGTTCATGTAAAAGTGCTAAAGCACCACTGTATAGTGTTCTATGCTCACTCACTAGACGGTGCTTCAACGAGTGGCCGTCTAAGCTAAACACTCCACCACAGAACCAGTACAGACTGTCAGATACCTCAAATGCTTAATCATTAGGCCTTTGGACTTCCCTGCACTACTAAAACTTACTAGATTTTACTCTAGGCTGTGTCTCTAATCCCCTTCTACCTTCTTCTCTACTATAGCTCCTATAATCTCCTTCTATCGATAACTCTCTGTCCTCCCTCTACGCTCTCACTCAAACGCCTATGGGTGTACAACACCTTTCTGCAGCTTCGACTGCACACTGTTCTTCGCGATTTATGCATAAAAAATATGTCTATGGCTATATGGCAGATAATTGCAGGCTTCACCTAAACGGAGCGGTGTGCCTATTTACCGGACGGATTTATCGTCCATTCTTAGCCCCAGGGCATGATGTTGAATCCTGATGCCTTGTATTTAAGGTTACCAAATGCGGGGTACTTGCCAAGGCTATCACAGGCATGTGCTTTTGATTTTGATAATCTTCGGTCACAGACCATTAGGCTGGAAATAAGCCGGGAACATGATAGGGAGAAAATTATACTCTGCACGAGACTGAATTGAGGATGAGAAGAAATGGCTTTTGGGAGGGGGTGGACCGCGTCGTTTTCTGGGGTTGTAAGAGAACGGTTGTGTAAACGCTGAGGCAATTTAGTAAGCGGTCGAGGCTGCATAAAATAGCGTCCAAAGCTGCTGGATTCAGCAGTCCAGACCGTCGTACTTAGACATAGGCTATTATTAAAATATTATTAAAATATTATTAAAATATTATGGATTATTAAATTTCTTTTTTAAATTTGTCACGAATCACGATTATTATAACACAATAAAAGCAAGTACGGAGGTTTGTGTGACGCCTCACACCTCCGGGTCACGTGGCATGCCCCGTTTGTATTTAATCATAGGAAAACTCTCTACTCTTGTTTTCCTTCTTCTTTTCTCCTTAGCTTAGTATTTTCTAATACAAGATACTTTACCCAGTATTCTTGAGTGTGACAATAGTTTAGTCTATCCAGTCTAAAGGATAGCCCGGATAGATTAGTCTATCTAGGCTATCCAATAGTATTCAGAAGTATATAGTTAAGATAGTTTCATAGTTTAGAAGCTTTGTGCTCAACTTAGTTATCAATTAGTTTACCTACATTCTACTTGATCTAGTAACGACTTCACTTCCAAGTGAATACCAGTGATAAAGCCTTAACCCACAACTACCAACCAGACGAAACCTCAGGCAGACGCTGCCTTCAGTACAGTATCGTTACAAAATTCTTATTAAAGTTTAAAATAAAAGATAAGAGATAAGAGATAAATTATAAATGATAATAAGTATTTTTGAAGTTTTTTGTATTTAAAAAATAAATAAGTAAAATAAAGAGCTTGAGAGTTATAGTGTCACGGTTGTTCTAGGGATGAAGACTGAAAGGATATCTATAATTATAAATAATAAGCCTATTATCATAATCTTAGTATACAACTAATGGAATACTGTTACGACGGCTTCTGGCCTCGTATCATATGACCACGTACGAAGTCATGTGATCCCTTCGATCCCTTTACCGAAGGGATCGAAGGGACCGGAGGGACGATAGGCATGAAGGTCTATATAATCAAGACGGATTTCCTTTGTATAGAGCTTCGTGCTCAAGATCAATCATTTAGTATACTCTACTATTAGTTAAGAATTGCATTATTGTCATTACTTTAAGTCCCTGCTTGACGCCTAGTTATAAACCACCTCGAGAGCCTAGAGCACTGTAACGATACTGTACCGGAGGCAGCGGCTGCCTGAGGTTTCGTCTGGTTGGTAGTTGTGGGTTAAGGCTTTATCACTAGTCTTCACTTGGAAGTGAAGTCGTTACTAGATCAAGTAGAATGTAGGTAAACTAATTGATAACTAAGTTGAGCACGAAGCTCCTAAACTATGAAACTACTCTGACTATATACTGAACAATAAAGGGGGCCCCTAAAAGCTTTCTGGCTCCTCAAGACTCCTTATCACGCGATTTCTGATGGTGCGTGCGCATACGATCTTCAGGTGACCAAGATCACATACTAATTCGATGAAATCTGATCGTGTTTGCACACGGCCTAAGCTCTCCTAATTAATCAGTTTGTTACCATCGTAACACCATCAATCCTAATGGTGAATCGTGACAAGCACTTCCACGTGATCTAGACGGCAAACCTCGTAACAACTAATTGATTCTTTGCTACGTGTGACTCTTATATATAATAAATTAGTTTTTATTGTGATTTGTATTAAAATGAGTGGGTGAAATTTTGAAAATATAGCGGTAGACTTTGTCACACTCAAGAATACTGGGTAAAGTATCTTGTATTAGAAAATACTAAGCTAAGGAGAAAAGAAGAAGGAAAACAAGAGTAGAGAGTTTTCCTATGATTAAATACAAACGGGGCATGCCACGTGACCCGGAGGTGTGAGGCGTCACAGACTTGATAAATGGAGTAAGAAGAGAGATTGTTGTTGGGTGTAGAGATGGAATTGGTTGTGGAGTGTTGGGATAGTGATGGGGATGGGATTGGGATGGGATTGGGACTAAGATTGGGAGTAAGATTGATATTGGGATTGAGATTGATTGTAAAATGTTTAAAATTTATACTCAGAGCAGGGTGAAGGGAAGAGTAAGAGAGGAGAGAGGGCTGGTTATAATCAGATATTTGAGGATTGGTTTTGGTTTTGGAATTGAGATTGAGATTAGAGGTTATTTGTAAAGGGAAATATTTGAGTTCTTGTTTATTTAAAAGAGAGAAGAAACTAATGATTTAAAATGAACTTAAAATACTAGAAATATTAATTATCTCAAACTCAAAGATTTATTGATATTTATTAACATTAAGACCAAATGAATTATTTTGATAGATTATAAAATATTAATTTATAATTAATAAGTATTTATGTTAAAAGGAATGACCTTACACAGGGAATAGTGGGAAGCTGATAGGGCGGAACTGAGGCTATATTGGTCTTGTATATAAATCACTCATTATCTAAGTTCTACGGAAGTGCGAAGCTCTCCTACAGAGAGCTTTTCAATCTAGTCCTAATAGGACTAGTGCTATGTGCACGTGCTACGCAGGAACCATTCACTTTAACAATTTAATATATAAAATAAAAAGAAATAATCTAAAAGAATTATAGAATTTTATTTTATATTGTGACCAAAAGGGTGTTTATAGACCAGCAATTGTATCTAACTTAGAATCTACAGGTGGAGAGCACCTGTAGATGGGGATAGCTACTCTATATACACACAAATGAATGGCCTAGCCGCAATGGCTAGGCAAAAAGAAGTCATATTTATCCCTCCAATGATCTTACTTTACCGATAACCATTGATACCTAGCACTTGTCCGGATCTGATCCTCAGACCACCTAAATCGCATACTAATCCCGAGTAATCGTATCATGTGTGGACATGGTTAATGTACCTGAGGTTTCTTATATAATAAGGGTGGGAGGAAAGCAGGGGTTTCCGTCACATATATAAAAAGATTCAAGATTTTGATAGGATTGTTATATAATTATATAAAATTTTGTTTTGATTTTATTTTATTCCAAAAAAAAATATCTTTAATATCTTCTTCTTAATCAAATCTAGAAATATTCAAATTAAAATATTAGTAATATAAAAGTAGAATTCAAAAAAAGTTTTGTATTTACTCTTCTTTTTTTTTAAAAAAAAGAGTACTAGGAATCTGAATATATAAATAAAAGAAAGGTAAAATCTCTGATCAAAAAACCAACCAGTGTATTGTGGATAAAGTAATAACATCCTACAAACATAGATGACAAATACAAGTCTTACAATCAATATACAAAAAAAGTCTTTATTCAAATCCAATGTCTTGGAAAATACCAACACCGAATTTATAATCCCCTCGTGAAAATCAAATCGCAATGACGCAAGTTGCGAGGAGCAGGTCCAGCCTATCCCATCCATTCCATCGCATCGATTCATTCATCCATTTCATTCATTACATACCAGTCGCCGTCTTAACAAAAGCAGCAGCTGTACCTGCATCCCTGCCATACGTCAAATGAGGCATCAAAATCAAAGTTCCATGCGCGCAAATATTATCACCAGTATGGCAGATAACTTTGGTTTTTGCGGCTGATGCGCCTGCGACTGGTGATCCGTTGTCTAATATGCGTGTTAGTTTATGGAATGAATGGTTTGACAGGACATTATTTACTTGGGTCACCGAAAATGACTACGGCGCTGACTTTGGCCATGGTGGCTGCGGGAAGCATTTTGGCGGCATTGTGTACGAGTTGGCCTCCTTGAGAGTAGCCTGACATGACAATTTTTGAGTCGGGACAGTTCGTGACGGCTGTTGAAATCATTTGAGCCCTATGATTTATAATTAGTGGTTGGTTTTTTAATGAGGATTGGGATGCATACATCATTTTACTTCCATTTGCATCACCTCCTGCTAAAAACCCGGGAACATCGGCAGGATAGGGAACACCTTGTGCAGCCACTTTGTTGGCTCCTCCAGCGACTTGACCAAGGGCGGCAACTAATGGAGGTCCTGCGACGGTACCGAGAGTTCCTGTTTCTGTGGTTCCACGAGCGAATATAAGCATCATTGGTGCGCATGCACCTGCACCAGCTGCAGCTTTGACATTTCCACTGCTATTACCGCCTCTGAGAACTGGCGTAGCTAGGACGGAAATGGGGAGGAGCAAGAGCGTTAAGTATTGTGGAGTCTTCATTTTGATATTTGCTTTGATGTATTATATTCGTAAAGTAGTAAATGAGTGATGATATGTAAGGTTATTATGTTTTTGGATTGAAAAATGAGCGATAGAAAGCAAGCTTTATTAGAATAATGAATTGAAAAAGAAACGGACATCCATCGAGGCAGACATAAACTTATATCTTCAATCATCCAAGGACCTCAGTTACAAGAATCCCATTATCACCGCAAACTTTTCTATAGAAACCAGGAAAATAGTTGCGATTGGCTGGTATTTTTCATGCAACTTTCATAAAATGGATGCGATGAACTTGCGGCACAGATACAGATTCATCAACATGAAACTCGTCTCAACCTCACCTCACCATCATTCCTACCGAGGTAAAAAAAGAAAATCAGATGGTAACTTTTCTTCTTCTGTTCTATATGGAACATGTTCGATGTTTAGACTATTACATCTGAAAATCTGGGCGTTAAGGCTGTGTTTCCCAAATTCATCAACTTGAGAATGATGGGTACATCGCCGATTGTTCAACATGTTTTAGTACTTTGGTGTGTAGTAGCAGTAGGTTGAATGAAGGATTGGTTGCTGCACAGTGAGTTTCCACTGAATCAAAGATCGTATCCTCTTTGCAGAGCTGCCACAATGTCCATATCAACTTGAATATGTAAACTTACTCCAGATATGAAGCTTTGTAAATGTCCGGAGTCTGATAGTATAGATATCTCCCGTGATTCCGAAGATCATTAGCCCATGTTATCATTTGTCTGTGCGACGAGCCTCAATCTTCATGCATCGGTACTCATCTTGCCAAAGCAACGTGGTTGTGTAATAATAAAGATGTTCGCATCAATATCATTTGAAGCCATGTGGCAGGAAATAACTTTGGAATGGTTGAAGCATTGCCTTTCTTGAAATGAAATCCGATTCCGATTCGTGAACACAATTTGTTCCACCAGGGCCATATCCATTTTAACCTTAACCTTACTTTAACTTTATCCTTAGGGTATTTCAGGATTGTTTTGATTTTTGCTGGGCAGTTTTGGCCAATGATCAAGGGCTAGATTGATATCATAACCATACATCATACATCATATATTATGCGCTGATGTTTGTTGTATCCTCATCGTATTTCGTACTGTGGGGAGAATATGGTGGATGAGATTGGGATGTATTGAGACCTCCAAGGATTCAGATGCTCCCGATATGGCATATGTCCCGGGGCATTGCACGTGCCATGGAAACCTCTCTTCTTTCACTCCCGGTCAAACAATTCTAAACCATTGCAAGATTTCATTTATTTACAAATAATAACCAAATCCATATTTTTTGAATCAGTTAATGACTCGATTTTCGGCAACAACCCAATTTTTGCTGGGCATCGAAGTCCAAAAAGGGGAATTGTTCCCGCAAACAATGTCGAGTAGAAATCCTACAAAGTTTCACACGAAGAAACGGCCCCAGGCGAATTAAATCAAACTCAATGCAAATATATCTATATAAACTATTCAACATCTGCTGGCGGAGAAGGAGGAAAGGACCGCCATAATGTATCTGGTTCGAGGACGAAGTGCAGGATAATAATTGGAGCAAAGAAGCTCGAGAAGGACTGATGCCATATCTAGAAATTCGACTGAAATAAAGGCAAGTCAGCTTCGACTAGAGGGCAAAGTAGTAGCTAAAGTTATTGCGTTGATATGGCAATCAAAGTAAGGAACATCTTCGATGATCTCATATCAACATGTCTTATTTGATCGCATGGTAATGTCTTCAATTCAACAACAATTGTGGCTCGAGAAACCGGCTTCTGCCTAAATTATATTCCTGGACGGATCAACCATGGTCTGTACAAAAGCCTCCGTCACTCTAGAGAAGGATGCGTTCCCTATCATTGCACCCCAGGAGTTACCCTTAAGTCGAAGGTCATCTCTTGAAAAGAGAACATAAACCGGCGTATAATACAACAAAATACACCAGCAACATCTCACACTCCACCTTCCTTCCACGAATATTCAGACCCACCCGCTTCAAGCTTGGGGATTCTGTATCGCTGTATTTTCTTATAATTTTCTAAACGATACGTTGGTTCTTCATGTTGAACTTCATATGCATTTTGTTCTTTGAAGTCGTTAATCTACTGTTCATGGAAGTCCTTTAGCAGTTTTGACGCTGGAGCAGGAACTTATTCTTCCTCCATGTGTTGTCACTAAGTAGTGGTTAGCGTACTATGAACAAAGGCCTTTTATTCGTCTAATAGGTCGCTATAGTGGCATAAAAGTTTCATCCCACGTTGTATCTAAGATACCTATCCACAGAGCTGTAGCAACTCGGGGAAAGTTGATAGTTAACAGGCCAGACTACGATGTGATCTTTACAACTGTGGAGAGCTTGAATCTTTAGACTCTAAAAAGAAGTTTTAAGTTTTTTTTAATGTCTGGAGATTTCACCCTAGGTTCTAATCTATTAAACCTAGAGCTAGAAAGGAATGAAAGAAATGATGAGCTGGAGTATACAGCTCTCATACCTTTTTATCTAAACGGTCAAAGAAACAATCACAAGACATTGAAGTATATAATCTATGCTCTAAACTATGCGTACCTACACAAATATACCACTTCAAAAAAAAAAAGGCTGATTATGAACCGGCAAGGATAATATAACGAAAACAAATACAATTATTACGTTGTTTCCCTTTCATATATACTCAAGGTCATTTTAACGAAATCTCTCTCTTCTCATATCCAACCGCTTTCCCATTAAACATTCCATCCTCCCCACTAACCATCTCCATATCCGCATTACCCTTCAACAACTCAGCTCTGATCGGTGCATCCGGCCCTTCGCCCCTCCGCTCCACAACATCAAAAGCAAACCACTCCGGCCTAACAATAACATAGGCCGTATAATCATACCACGGCACCTCAATATCCTCACCCTTCTCATTCTTCTTCTTCCTAATATCTACACTCCACAATATCGTCGCTATAACTGTAAACAGCACCATCTCTACATAATCCTGTCCGATGCAAGCGCGTCTTCCCCAGCCAAATCCATGCTGGGATTTGATCGAGGGCCAATGAGTAAGTGGTTCTCGGTATGTGGGATATTCGGAAGAGAGCCAGCGCTCCGGGCGGAAGTTCTCGGGATCGGGGTAGAGGACCGGGTCTCGGCATAGACCCCATTCGAGGGCAAAACAGGTAGTGCCTTTGGGGATGTAGTAGCCTTCGTATATGTCATCTTGTGTGAGGACATGAGGAACCCCTGGTTGATTTTGTTAGTTCTTCGGTTCTTATCAGATGCTTTGCCCATTTACTCCGAAACAAAATTTCAGGGAGAGGAGATGAAATAGGAAAAGGAATTAAACGTACCTGCAGGAGCTGGACTTCTCCACCTGAATATCTCCCTGATGATTGCCCTCACTACAGGCATGTTTTGAATATCTTCATAAGTCGGTGGTCGTTCCCCACACACTCTATCTACTTCCTCTTGTCCCTTACGTTGCCACTCCGGGCTAACAATCATAGCATGAAAGAAACTTTGGATAGGTGACGACGTGAGGATACTACCAATCAAAGCCAACATACCCACCGAGTACGTATTATCCTCATCCAGATTAGGAGTAGTAGGCATTGTAAGATGTCTCGCCATCCAAGAAGCATTCGGCTTCTCACTTTGAAGCGACTTCCTCACTGCCTCTTTTTGCCCAAACCAGAAATTTCTCTCTCGTAGAAAACGTACGCGTTCTTCGACTTTCCATGGTTGCAGAAAATCTGGAACCCATTCTGGAAATTTGCGGAGGAAGGGTAGTTTGTTTTGGATGTCACCGTCGGCGGAGATGCGGCGGAGAAGTTGGTTGGCTCGCATGATGGTTTCTTTGGCGGTGGAAAGACGAGAATCGTTCCAGGCCATTTGACCGGAGATTTGGGCTGTACATTCTTCGCAGAATTGTTTAAAGAGGTGGGGCTCGGCGACTAGGCGGGTAACGAATGTTGCGGCGCCTTTTTGAGAAAGTGCCTTGAGACGATCGGGTGGCATACTGGACATGGTGTTTTTCATCCAGTTTTTTATACGCTTCATGTCCTCTAGGAGAGAATTAGTACGATATGAGTGGATACAGAAATGTTGGGACTTACCTCCGTAGGTAACAAGAGGAATATATCTATTGCTGTATCTGCAATCATCTCCAATAGCCGCAAGGAATGGTCTATCCGAGTAGATGGCTCCTCTCTTGACAAACAGTTCTTCACAAATTTTGTGAGAGGTAATCCAGACAGTGTTGTCTCCATTTAGGTTGACTTGAAAAATGGCACCATAATCCCTACTCCAATCCACCATCTTCATCCATGGATTCTTTGGGTCGAGATCAGGAACTGAACCAATGACCGGATATCCTGTAGCAAAACATTAGGAACTCTCGTGAGCGAGGCATCATGCATATTTTATCTCACCTTTTGGACCCGGCAATGACTTGGCGCCATCAGGTATTTTGACCTTTTTGGAAAGACGGCCATAAGAAATATAACATGCAAAAATCACAGCAGAAATAACGAGCAATAATGAAGAGTACGCCATAGTTACCAGCGGCGAAACGATCGAATGTAAAATTATAAAATGCAAAGAAGTAAAAGAGGGAAAAGATCTTGGGAGACTCGATACTAATAAGTGGTCCCCATTTCAGATCTCGGAAAGCAAGAACCAGAAAAGGCAAAGAAACACGATTAAATAATCCATTAGTCTTAGTTGAATACTAATTTCTTATTCACGATGTAGGATCCACTAAGACCAAAATAGTCCCTTCACCAACTATACCCTCATTCATTTTGACCGAGGACGAGGACCAAGCCGCGCTCCTAAACACAAAATATACTTTCCAAGTGTATGCAGATCACAGCAACAAGTGAAGATTGTTCCCGTTGCTGAAACATTGCAGATGCGCTATCTTCCCAAGCACGGATACTATCATACTAGTGATGGCCCGCTAAGCTCTAGTGCCCCTTTTTAGTGCTGAAATTCGTTTAGTAGTATATTCTAACAATGGGTCCCTGAGGGCTGATAGACACATGGTTTGTTTGAAGCTGGCCCTATTTTTCTCTCAGCTTGTGTTCAACGAATGTGCTTTTTGTACTACTAGGTAACTTTAAAATGACTTATGTCTTCCATAACCATTTTAACCAAGCTTTTGAGGATGAATGGCTAGTCACGAGGACTGGTACAAGGCTGAATGAGTAATATGCTCAGTCACAATTTCTGATTAACTTTTTAGTAAGGAAAAGACTATCGATGCCTACCTAGGTATGCATAGATCTTGACTAAGCCGATAGCTCTATTGAAACAGGCCCGAGCTACCGCGAGGTCGATTGGTAGTAGCGTATAAAAAATCCTAACCCCGCGGGCCTGTCTTCAAAAGCCGAGAGCCTGCCGCACAGGGCACCATGTTCCCTAAACCGTACGTAACCTCCCGATTCGAATCCTTTGGTTCATGTTCGTACATGCAATTCAGGTATCTGTGAGGATGGTGCATTATCAATCGATGGATATCGCAACCTAACGGAAGCTAATGCCGACTTAAGCGCGAGTGTCAAAAGAGAACTCAAGAGGGTTGATTTCGTCTTTTCGTGTTCAGGTACTCTAGATCTAGAGTACGAGACGTAAGTTATTTGCCCTCTTAGGAAAGAGTCTAGCCATATTTTTGTCGAAACTTCGGTAGGTGCATGGATGAGAGCCCCGACCGAGTAGGCTTTTATCAATGATGGAAGGAAGGGAAGAGGATACATTTTTCACATCATCTTCATTCGCAATTTATACGTCCGATATCACCGTCTTCCCTAAAACTGCGTATATCTCAGATTCCCAAGATTTTCCGATGGCCCGCGGAGATTTCATTTGCAGAATTTTGATAATCATAGCTAGTGCTAATATCTTCATTTGATATGCGTGTACAGTACTCTCAGCTCGTACTGTAGGCTTACAACACACGAAGGTGATACTTCCATCGAATTCTGAACATAGTCAGTACATTGTTTTTGGTTATATCACACTTAATATCATGTATATTCTTTTGACTCCATTACTAGAGAATTAAAGCATGCAAAGAAAACTTTCTCGTTTCTATCCACAATTCCTGAACATGAAGGAAGAGGCATGAGGTAGCTAAACCCTTCCAACCACCGTGCGGCAAAGTACATGAAACAAGACGAATACGCCAAAACTAATAGTTATCGTGGCCAAATTATACCGAAAAAGCCTTTGAAGAATGAGGTACTTTGTAAGATCTTACATACTATAATCAGCATATATACACAGATCTAAGTTCGGTCAAGGAGACAAGATCTCGCAGGTAAATCTCAACGGTATCTGATCTGGTGCTTTTGTTATCAAAGCACACAACGTTGAATTTACTCGAGCATTGGTCCTGCAAAGAAGAAACGACAGCTGCGGAATGATACACATCACAGAGGTTGTCTCACAAACATTTGGGTATCTGACATTCACCTTGTCATATATCATACAGAAGATAGAGTATATTTCGGCGGCTTGAATGTTTCTAACATTGGTGGATTCAACCTCGAACTTCTGGAAGGCTGACCCAAACCATTCTTCAAACTTTTCTCCACAATTTCTATTCAGGTAGCAAAGATAATTGGAAGTTCGAGTTTATTTGTAACTATTTCCATAACTGCTCTCATTGGCAAACTTGTGAAACGGCAGATATATGGTCATATCAGCGGTGGAAAGTGAGTAGGCTGTAAAGATTCTAGCATCAAATATCTTCGGCTCGCCTTATGGAGTCATACGGAATGGGAGACCGGAATGCTGCATATCGGCTTTTTTGAGTTATCTACCTTTGACCCCGTGAAGTTTCAGTTGCTCTACACCTGTGCGATCAAACTAACTATAGAGGAAGACTTTCCTCGCGAAGGCAAACAAACTCACTGTCTAAATGTTTTCTTCCGCAACTTTCAATTAACCATCATCTACCCATTTTGTTATAATCTTTTCAAATCAAAGATATGCCCGAGTAAAAAAAGATAAGGTCGAATGATCTTCTAGTAGTAAGCTACTCTCAGACAAATCCATCACAAAATTCCAATCCTTAAACATATCATCATCGAGGTCAAAAAGCTATCTGCGGATAGACATGAAATCCCGCAAAAATGTATACGGTCCACCACAAACACAATTAGCACATCATTAATCAATTCATCATAGCCAAACAATACACAACAGGCAAATCTGATTTACCATCACAGGAATCGTCGCTGTCGGCAGTTTGTTGGTTTTAATCTTACAAAACCTGAAGTTATCATGCAAACAATGCTGATTGGTAGACGATATACGATCTGGTGGATTAGGTTACACAGTCTAGGTTAATATCTCAAGCCAGCTTACATCATTCATCTAAGCGCCCCCCTCCTTGATATATTTCCATCATGGTATATCACATGGGTATACATATCCGCGTGAACCAACTTCTCGAAACTGAGTACTGCATGCTGTGAGGTTTTATGAGGGAATCGAACCCGTACGTTCGGTAACAGGATGCTTCGTGCGTTCCTTCGAGTCGCGTGTTATTTGTAACCTTGTGAAGGCGATATTTTTATAAAGGGATATGGACTCGGCTTTATTACTACAGTGTAGATATTGCTGTACATATAGAAGGGGTTATACTATGGGTTCATGATATGTTCATTTCTGAGAATGGAAGTTTCATGAATACTTGGTATAATAGTTATATGTAAGGAGGAACGATGATTTTGTCAGCTACACCAGAGTTTTCTCCTTCTCGTTCAAATTCGCCTGATATTCTTACTTTGATAGAAGGTCTATTTATAACTGTCTGCTGTTTATAACATTAAAAGTTGTGCCTTAAAGTAATACTCACGTCATCTTGAAGGTTGAAGGATCCCCAATGATTCCTGCATCTCCATTCTAACCGTAGATTCTGTAGCATCATTCCGGTAATGAGAAGTTATACTGGGAATCTTAAGGGTTATAAGAACTTCCTCTATCTCGACATGACATATAAATATGTAGCAGTGATTATCTGTCAGACTTTTAGTAAGCCATCCTCGTTATTTCCTCAGTGTTTGTTTTTGAACTCCTTTCATTGAAATTCCCAGTCATTATTTTCTGGTGCCAGTTCCATATACATTCGTTATCATGTCTCCTATAAATTTGGTTCTCATAATCGCTTTCATTCTTTCTCCTATCTTGACTTCCTTTGCTGCGGTTTGGAATAACCAAATTAGAGTTCCTGAGGACATTTCCGGAGAAAAATTGACAGTGTTCATCAATTCTAATGAAAAGTCTCTAATTTCTGCTTGGAGAATGTATCATGGAAAGTATCAGAGAGCTTAGATTTTTCAAAGTCAAAGGTAAGACATCTAAGCACATCTAATTCAGCATATTAATACATATAGATATATTTTGAACGTAGCGAAGGCTCTACACCAACTCTCGAACATTGCACAGAAGCCTTTGAGGTTATTATCTCTGAATGCATTGAACCTTCCGATTTAAGAACGTACAGAGGAACCTCAAAATTCGACAATGGAGAAGTCTATACTATTATCAACGGCTTGCACCCCCAAGCACCTATCGTCCCTACAAGTCTGGAGAAACGAACCGAGAGATAACAGACTGCCAAGCACTCCAAAGTTCTTCCAGTAGCATCTGTAAAAGCGACTCACAAACCGACTGCAAAAACAACGCCAAAATGACTGAAGCTCCAGTATCTACTAGTGCAAAGACTAAAAGTCTGAAAATTGCGGAGACCACTCCAAAACTGATTGAGACTCCAAAAACCAAAAATTTAAAGGCTATAGAAATTACCTCAAATCCAACTGAGACTCCCTCAGCTACGAGTCCAAAACCCACACAAACTACCTCAGTACATCTAAATCATCCACTGTCAAAACAAGTTCATCTCCCGAAACTTCCGAAACAACTTCATTATCCACCAGTTCCAAAGTTATAGAGACAACCCGGCCTACATCTAAATCATCCGCCGCCACGAAAAGCATCGCCCCCGAGGCTCCCCAAACAACATCCAAAGCCAGCATTTCCAAAACTGCGGAAAGAATATCGACAACACACTCCAACCAATCTCCCATCAACCAAAAATTCCATAATAAACAAAGAAACTAGTACAAGCACAAGCACAAGTCTCTGTTCCCAAACCTTTCATTTTAGAACCTTCTCTAGCGAGTCTTTCTTTCACCAAGAGTTCCATAGGCGGAAGTAGTACAAGTACTCACTCAATTACCATCTCAACCATTAAAACTCCATCATCTCTTTCCTCTACTAAAGTTTCTTTCCTTAATTCAATACTCCTTCCATCCCCTCCGGCGGGTCCTTTTCGATAGAATTATCCACAGTCTCGAGCTCAATCTCAATCACCAGCAATAATTAAGAGGTAACTTCAAGTCTCTATTCGACTTATGAAACATCGAACAAGATTTTAGAGACAACTAGGGATTTGGTCGTGTTTATATTGAGCGAATCTACATGGCGGGAAATATCATTGCAAAATTATATCCCAAACCATCACTTCAACAAGCGGTATTCACACTCCTGATATTTCAACTACCACATCGAAAGTTTCCACCCAAAGTGAAACATAATCAAGTCCATGTCGAATTCTCCATCGAAAGTAATTAAAAATTCCAGCTTGGCATCTGTTACCTCCAGTCCAAACACGCCTGAACCTACACCAGAGTTAGTACCAATTACAGAATCAAACGACTTTCCAGAACAAGTTGTGAGTAGCGGTGCCCAAACTAGTAGCGTGAACTCTGTTCTTATATCCACAAAAGCCAGCTTCATCGAAAAACCCGCCACCATGCCAACTTCTTCAGTTATTTCTGAATTTCCTAGTAATGAACTAACCCAAGAATTTCCGGAGAAATTGACCAGTTCAGCTGTAACAAAGAACACTACACGGTCGCTGTCTAGATCTGCATCCAGCCATGTCGCTTCAGGCTCAGGCTCGGGCAACCAGTCTCCGCCACATCGGAGTCCCTCTCATCTACTCAAACAAACTTCATCTACACCAGTGAACCCGTACCGTCAGAAATAAATACAGTTGCCAAATTATCAACGATTTCTATCTCTGTTCCTGAAATGACATCTGGTTTATCGAGTTTTGTGATTCAATTCAACAATTCTGAGGAGAGCGATGCTATTTCTAAATCATTAATAGCGTCAATGATTTCGAGCGAGGCTCTCACATCTTCCTTACAACCCGAAATCACACCTTCTCCATCAGATTTACCAACTTCTGAATCACGGCTTCAACTTTTGTCTGAGAACCTCTAATCCAGGGCATTCCAACCAAATGCATTATATCTTCAATAGAACCAGAAAATACTCCTCCCTTTGAGCCTTCCTCTCAAACTATTTCTGCAAGATCCCTTACGCATTCCGTAGAGTCGGAGATCACTCCCTCTCCTTCTGATTCGCTAGCTTCTGAAACTATCACTCCGACTTCAGCGGAAACTTTTGATCCTTCCGAGACGACGGACCCTTCTGAAGCGACGGCTCCACAAGAAATATCCCAATCAGGCACAAGGGAAAGCAATCTCACAGATACTGCATTTGCTCCTCCCAACTCATCTCCTTCAGCAGCTTCATCTACATCATCCCAAGTCTGTCTAATCACTACAGGAGAAAACTGCTCTACATGATACCAATACACCAGTTCCGGTGACCCTCTCTTCCTCCCCAAATATATCGATGTTCAATCTCGCAGCTTACAGCCATCGATTGCTGGTCAAATATCCACCACTAATCTACACTCAAAGCTACACAAATGAGCCACGGAATCGTTTACCTCGTTCGACTCAACCAATGCTTGTATTTTTAGCTCGGTAGATATTCCTTCCATCATAGGTATGCATACGTCCTGCAAATCCCGTATACAAGTCTAAAAATGGATGAAACTAACATGGGAGATAAAGATGCATCAAATCTAGTCAATGAAGCAGGCGCTCAAACAGAATACTGGTATCCTTTGCAAGATACCACCGTGAATGAACGACCTGCCCTGTGCTTGGTCTTACAAAGTTACTGATGGAGCGCTTGCTTGTCAATCTATAAGTTCAAATGCGCTTGGATATACAAAGTCTGGTCCGGGGATTAACTGGAAAGCAAACGCCCCTAGTAAGTGTTACTCTTGGAATATGTTGTTTTTTTTACTAGCCGGCTACTAGCTGTTGACGTAGATCATGTGTGTAAGTGTAGAGTTCTTACTTTTGAAGCAAGATAAGAGTGTCAAGCCAATGATAATAATAGATGAATCATCAATCTTGCAAGATTTCTTCGCAAGTAGGGTTTATAGCAATAATTGTGCAGCTTTCAAAGCTATTTTCGATCAACGACAATACTTACAATGGAGAAAAATCCAAGTTGCAGACTATTTGGGAGTAAGTTTATATTCCTCATACATCCATAGCGGTTCTAACACAAACTCTAGTCAACTTTCTAGCGATACAATACCGACTATGCTAGAATGGACCAAAAAGGTATTTAAGCCAGGGAAAGATATCAAAATGTGTAAACTAATAGACTAAAAGATAAGCACCGTCAAAGCACAAGCTTTCAAAGGCCTATTGAAACAAAGTTATTCAAGCGACGATGGGAAATTAGCTTACATCTCCGAATTCGCCGTCGCAATGGCCGTAACCAATGACGATGCTATCGCGTCTCTTTTCTAAAGCACAAATCCCCGGATCTATCAAGCGCTACTTGGTGTTGATGCAGTTACTGGGGCTAACAATAGTACTACGCCGAGCCTTATGAAGCCAGATGTGAGTACTACCTCATATCTGATTTGCGTGCCATGTCGTACACTTCATCTTTGGTGTCATATAGCACAATCCTACCTAAATCAGATTTCCCACTCAAGGCTCTCCCACGATTCTGCCTTCAGAATAAAAGCTAACCCTGGTTCTTTCTCTCCAATGGGTATCCACCTACCGGATCTACCTCACCAATCTCCTAACCAGACGCTCCTCAGCCATCCTTTCCAAGTCTCCAGCTACCTCGACAATCATCTTGGACCTGTCGCAAGGTGCGATAATGTTACACTTTCAGATGGAACCGCTTCAACAACTGAAAACGCCATTGAAAATGGAGTGAATGCATTCTTGAACGTTTATCCTTTAACTAGTGCTTTTACCTTTAATCAGGACAAATTGCTGGGCTTTCCTGCGGTAGAAGTGAACCTTGGAGAATGACAGAAAAGAGGGGGTTTCTAAGATCGGATATTTCTTGATATAGGCTATGGTATGGGTTGATTGTTTTTGGCGATGGCCCATTATTTCGACTATATGTGTTAGTTATTTCTTGGTCGTTTTTTGTAATATATTTATCTTTTCATGTTTAATACATATGTGTGTGTCTTCAGATCTAGAATCGAAAATATTCGTACTTCAGCATCAGAGCTAAGCCTGATAATGCACGGACCATACAAGGCTGATCAAATCCCCTCTACCAAGCTGCCACACAATATCCCACCCCTCATTGATTCGACTTCATAACCTCTTTCATCACATCGCACTGCAGCAACTCCTTCTCCAAACCCCAAAATGAGTACTCCTCAAACCATAACTCCTGCCAAAACCTTCAAATTTCCCCGCGAACACTCATTCCCTCCTTTCTTCACCCTCCAACCCACCTCCGCGACACTACACGCGCAACTTCGCAAATGGAGCGATTTGATCCTCTCTTATTTCGCCTTTTACCGGCTATTTCGTCTCACAATTTCTACATTATTATCTTCTGAGTTATTTAAAAATGAGAGGATCAATAGGAGGTTGGATGAGGAGGCATTGAGAGAGGTGTTGGAGTTTATGAGGAAGGAGGGGAGGGTGGAGTGGATTGGGGGGAGTGGGAGTGGGAGTGGGAAAGTGGGAGGAGATGTTTGTTGGGTTTGGTGGAGGAAGGTAGATGAGTGGGCAAGGATTATTGAGGAGTGGGTTGATGAGACAGGCCAGAGAGGGAGCGTCTTGACACTTTATGAGTTGGTTGAGGGGGAGGGCGGCAGGGGTGCAGGTATGTTATTTGTTTCTTTTTTTACTTTCTTGTTTTGGGTTTATATAAAGGGTCTTGCTGATTATTGGATTGATAACAGAGTTCCACGGCCTGGATGCGGAAATTTTACAAAAAGCTTTGGCAATATTGGTGAAGAAGGGCAAGGCACAAGTTTTTGGACAGGAGGATCAACAGGGAGTGAAATTCTTTTGAAGTGCGTAACATCTTCTAGATAGACTCGGGACACATTGGCGCTGGGATTGAAATATATCATGCACTGGGAGGAGTTTTTAGGCGTCAAGGGTGTATAAGATATCCAAAGCCATAGGGGCTTGCATACAAGGAGGGACTGGTGGACTCCTTTATCAAAGCTTCGTTCCCCTTCTAGAACCTCATTAAGCTTCCTACTACCGAATTTCAGCCGCATCGATATCATTGTCCAATACTTCAGCAAATTCAACCCGAAGATCCTTTCCATGCCTGGCATTGAAAGGATCCTCGGATTCGGGAAACATCCAGAAAGACAGCAAAAACCTTATATTACAAGTTCAAACATTGTACACACGCCTAACAGTGCGCAATCTCATAGTAAAGTAGGCAGAATCAAAACGACCCTTTCGGAAGCAACACCGAGCCACGAGCAAGACGCGAACCAAACTTTAGTAAGAAGATGGAAAGGAAATTTGAAAGCAATCGCTAGGAATAGCTTCCAGGTCTAGGCCTGGTGAAGTAAGAAACGGTACGCGGTGTCGTTCTTTTCCCGCTGTCTCCGGGGGACGTACCGAGATTAGATGGAGAATAGAAATTGACCCTCAGCTCACGTTACCTTGTCCTCTAATGTCAATGCTAGATTATTTTGAGCTTAGACTCATGGAATTATCATCGTCCATCCCTTTTCCTCAGCCAAAGATTGATATTTGATCTGCGTGGTGCTGGAGCTTCTAACTCGAAATGAAAATTGGAATATTGGATGGAGTGAGTGGAACAAGTCATGATATTGATATACACTCTCTGTATGCACAGAGGAAGAAATAGGCACGAAACTTTAGCATGAAAATTCGGACAGTTCTGAATCTTAAGCCAGCGGGCCCCTGGTGAGATTAGAATTTAGGAAGCACGTTATCTTATCCGTAATTTGATGTTGAGTAATAAACCTCCTGTTTGTATATTTGGAAGGGGGAGAGAGCTTATGGAGGTTACGTAGTCATGGAGCCACAAAGGTATGATTTATGAATTCTCGGGATCTTTTGATTTCATTTTCCGACTCGTCCATACTCTGTAGATGAATATACGTCTTCAGAAACAGGACACTTTGTAAGCGAAAAAACAAGGCCAAAATACCTATCTTCAATAATGTTCCTTTCCAATACAAGCGACAAGGTGGAGGAGGGAGGGAGGGTAAAATAATCAATCTTAAGCGTTTTATTACTGGTTTATTGAATCAGTTGGAAATATACCTACCGACAACAAGTAGGTAGATAGGTAACCAAAGTAACCAAGGTAATAAATATATCAAAATAGATCAAAGCAGACTCAGAATATATTGGGTTTTTAAAAGATCGATCGAGAGAGCTCGGAGTAGTAATATTAATATAATAATAAGTCGGAAATCAGGGAAAGGGAATTGACTGACTGGCAAACTGACAAACACGGCCGAATTTTTTTCGAAATCAAGGAATTCTCGGAGAAAGATAAAATGTACGGAGAAAGATGAAGCGGTAAAAGATACTGTACTCCGTGGATGAAAGGGAAGATGGAGATGGTAAATCTTGTAAATAATAAAAGTTGGTTGTCAGCAAGCCGAAAAGCCAAAACGTTGGATTTTAGAGCCTGTTCCTGGATTCGACCAATGGGATGCGGAGGGTACCTGGATTTTGTGATTTTGTGATTTTGTTCCGCTTTTTATTTATTTTGGTTAGGTTAGGTTAGGTGGGTGAGTAGGAAGGTAGGTAGGTAGGTAGGTAGGTAGGGAAGGAGGGTGGGATTTATCGTGATGTGATTTGTGATTTGTGATTTGATTGGTGATGAGTTTGTTGATTTGATAGACAGGTAGGTAGTTAAGTCAGATTGTACCTTTCTTTTCTTCTATTTCTATTTTCCGTTATTTTTCTATTTGCTTGATAATGATCTGTAATTAAGTATCTACGAATACCTACCTACCTAAAAGAAACTTCCATCGGAACGGTGTTTTCCTTTTGTACGTCCCTTATAACTCAGGAGTAATAAATAAATAAGTAAATAAGTAGGTAAGGAGCTCGGCCTTGAAATCACATCACATCACATCGCATTGTATCGCATCGCATTGCAAATTGAGCGTCATCATCAATTATGGTAATTATGCTTAGTGCTTGCAAGTTGTCATCATGCATTTACTTGTCTTTTTAATTCTTGATTTCTTGATGTATTTTTTATTTTTACTTTCACCGCTAGGTTATCATATACTTTTTTTACGTTCTGACTTGCATACGTCGTAGATACCTAATTCTATGATGGTTTTAAACTTAATCCTTTGGGATTGTTCTGTAACAACTTTAACAGTGGATGTTGACTGGTTATTCTGGATTTTGGAGTCGAGTCTCTTTTGTCTGTGAGGGATAGTTTGTATAGGGTCAACCTGTGGATGTATGTATGTGTGTGTGTATATGTGTATATATAAATAGAGATAGGAGATTTTAATGAGGATTGAATTGATTGAATTGAACTGAATTGAATTGAACTGAATTGAATTGAACTGAATTGAATTGAACTGAATTGAATTGAACTGAATTGAATTGAACTGAATTGAATTGAACTGAATTGAATTGAACTGAATTGAATTGAATTGAATTGAATTATAAGACTTACAATCTTATACTTCAACTACCTATTTCACCTCCCTAATCATCGAATCCACAAAGTATAGCATTTATAGCATTATCCTGTCACATCATTCACACACACATTCACACATACTCCTCCATCTACAAGCATCTTCAAAATCAGAGTCAGGGGTGGATGAAGATATCTTTTCTCTCCCAAATCCCCAGTTTGTTTTAATCTTCTTCTCATTCTTCTACGCCCCACCGATTGCTAAATGAAGCAATTGACTTGATCCACAGAATCGTTGCAACCATCTTAAAAATTCCCAAGAGACAAGAGATCGACTCAATCCATTGAGGCCGCGACCATCTTCTACCTTGTCAATTGCGAAAGTGGGAAACAATACTTAGAGCCTTCTTATCATTGTGTTGTTGTAACTTGTAAATTATTTCTCTGCAGTTGCTTTGTGGGATTCTTGCCTGTAATTATTATTTTTTCAACCTTTTCAACTTTTAACTTTGAGACTTTACTTTACTTTACTTTACTTTACTTTGCGCTTTACTTTACAAACTTCCAACCATCCACATCCTATTCCTCAAAGCATTCCATCAAACCCAGACTTTTCCACTGAAGTCCTTTGCTTGCTTTCTCTCCCTCTTTCCTTATCTGAACGAATTCATTACGACCCAAAACATATCATCACATCACATCACCAAAGAGCGAAAACAGAATATCATCCAACTGAGAGTAACTCGACAGACAGCTTCTACAGCAGCAACAAGCATACAATCAATCAATCCATCCGCAAATAATATCAATCTTTTTATTTTCACAGCCACAAATTACATTCATTACAATCCTTATTCCATACCATAAAATAAAATTCTTATTATTTTCTGGCTTTACTCTCTTTCAATCAATCAATCAGTCAATCAAGTTTCAAAAGATTTCTTCAAATCAATTCCCCTCATTCCAGAATTAGTTCGACTTCGACAGATTATTTCCATTCCTTCTCAAGTTCCTTCGAAACCCAGCCTCAGACCCGATAATTCCTTATACATAACATAATCAAGGGGGGCAGGTATCATCCTATCTTTTTGAAACGACCCATCACCAAACCTCCGCATTATCCCAACTTTCCATTCAATACCGCCAAAATAGCTACCTTACAAGAAAACCGTTTTCCTCACATTTCATCTTTTGAAGATGCGATGATCTATTCAAATGATGCGGATTATCCAACATCAATGCCTGGTTCACCCCCCGAGCTAACGGGGTCCAAATCCTCAAAATCCTCTTCATTTCATTCCTCATATCAATCAGACAATGATGAGATTCTTTCCGACGTCAATCATTTTGAAGAAATTGGACTCGATGATGAATCAAGACTTGACTCGGAGATTGGGGACTTCGCTGTCAAAATGTCGTCGAACCCATATTCTTCCTCATTTACCACCGATCTGCGCAGTCAAGCCAAACAACAACGACAACAACGAGTTCCCATGTCCGCCACACAAGGAAATACTAGAATTCCAAGAGATTTGACATCAAATACAAAAGGTCGTTCAGGGTTTCCAACATTGAGATCACAGATAAGAAATGCGGCATCGGATGGCTTGGCGATTGTCCCTGTGCCCACTTCATCGGCAAGGACCAGAAGGGGAATGAGTAATCCCAATGCACCCGCATTACCGACTACGACACTTACACGACAGCGAAGTTTAAGTCCAAATATTAGTGCGAGCCCGAGGAGTAGTATATCCGGAGGTTCCGCAAAAGGGAGGAGGGGCAGTTGGGTCTCGAATCGAGAACGAAAAACTACACTGGAGTTGGAAAGGGAATGTGATGAGGACGATGGAGATGATGTACCGGACGAATGTCTTTTGGAAAATGTGCCGATATCACCACGACCTCCTCTAGAACGAAGGAGTGCTGCACCATCAGCATCGACGAGCCCCGAGAGGCCTGTGAAGGAAAAATCGAAACCACTTGGAAATGGAACTTCTGCTAAACCGGCAGAACAGGGAGAACTTAGATCACCTAGAGCTATCATGAAGCAAGGGGCAACTACGGGACAATTTCCAACTAATCTTTATAATTCTAATAAACCTCGGGCAAAGAGTTGGAATGAAGCTTTGTCAGATTTGAGCGAAGAAGCGAAGGCTTTGACAGAGGCTTTGGAGGCACATGCAGAGGATGAGGAGAGGAAGGAATCCTTTTCTCATAACTACGTACGTTCTAAGCCAATTCGAGTGAAGTCATCATTCGCCGAATTACCTCCACTACGAAGAACCGAACTTATGATCGATCCGTTACCTATATCGAAGGAAAAGGAGGCTGTTCTTTCGAGGACTAGGCCATCATGGCTTCCTCCGAAGGATCCGGCGGAGGAAAGACGACATCTTAAAGAGTATCAAAAGATGATGGCATTGGCAGAGAAAGTGGAACGCAAGAAAGAATCCGAAAAACATAGTAAATCAGCTTGTAGAGATGATACAGCAAGTTCACTGTTAAGGATTTGGGAAGAACATGTTCTGCCCAATTGGGATGATGTGATAAGACAACGAAGAACGAGGGAGCTTTGGTGGAGAGGTATAGCACCAAGAAGTCGTGGGGCTGTATGGACAAAAGCGATTGGAAATCCATTGGGTTTATCGGAACCATCATATACAGCTGCTCTTCGAAGAGCTCAAGCATTGGAAGCGACAATCAAAAATGGTTCCCAATTGAGTGCAGAGGAAGAGAAGAAGAAAGGTTGGTTGGAACGAATTGAAAAGGATGTCAAAGAAACATATCCTGAATTACGTATATTTCAACCTGAGGGACCTTTACATGTGGCTTTGACAGATGTTCTCAAAGCTTATGCCATGTATCGAAGTGATGTGGGCTACGTACATGGAACAAATGTGAGTAAAGATTTTTTTTCTTCGTCATTCATCGAAAAAAAGGAAACTAATTTTATCATAGACAATCGCAGCTATTCTTCTTCTCAACCTTCCTGATGCTGCTTCATCCTTCGAAGCCTTGTCAAATATTCTCAATCGACCACTTCCCTTATCCTTTCATACTAACGACTCTGGCGCTATTTCTCGTGTTTACAGCCTTTTTCTCACTACACTCGCTCTAAAATTTCCTCGTCTTCATTCTCATCTCACGGCGGAAGATTTAAATCTAAATCCAGATGTCTATCTCCGTGATATCTTCGCTTCCTTATTCACAAGTTCAATATCTCTCGATAATGCAAGTAGATTGTGGGACGTAGTTGTCTTTGAAGGTGATTCAATATTGGTTAGGGCGGCGGTGGCACTTTTTGGATCCTTGGAAAATAAACTTCATGGTGTTACTAGTGATGAGGAAGTTTTGGCTGTACTTAATTCGGAAGGGTTAAAATTGGGTGAGGAGGATTGGATTGCGGCTGTTAGGAGTGCGGGAAAATCTCGTGATTAGGATGGATAGGGTTTGATGGGTTATGAGGGTTAAAGTGTATGAAGAGAGGAAGGAGCGGAGGGAATGGAAAAGGTGCATGGAATGCACCTCGACCTTACAATCGTGTAGTATAGTGTAGTTTATCAGTTGCAGTGAAGATTAAGATTTTTATCTTTTTCTGTTGACTAGATACAAATCCAAAATCCAATTATGAGAAGAAAAGAAAAGAAGAGAAATTTAAATGATTGCATAAGTGAGGGATGATAAAGTGATTATAATTATAATGTTACGCCGGGTAACAGGAAACTCTCACGTGCAATCAATATCACGTGACTGGCTCAGTAAGGATCAGTGAGCTCAGTACTGAGACGCATTGATCCTACTGAGTAGCCATCGGCACGAAGGTCTATATAATCTAGATGGATTTCCTTTGTATAGAGCTTCGTGCTCAAGATCAATCATTTAGTATACTCTACTATTAGTTACGAATTGCATATCATCATTGTCATTACTTTAAAGTCCCTGCTTGACGCTTAGTTATAAACCACCTCGAGAGCCTAGAGCACGTCCACGTGATCTAGACGGCAAACCTCGTAACAAGAGTAGAATTTATAAGAGGGAGAGAGTAGAATCTATAAAAGTAAAATAGATTCTATAATAAAAGAGAAGAATCTATAGGGGGCAGGGGGTAGAATTTATAGTGAAAGAGTATAATCTACACCGGGAAGACTAGAATTATAATATCTAGATTGAAGAGAGTAGATTCTATAGTATAGATTCTAGTCATTTATTAGACTAGATTCAGACTAAGTGGTGTGAGAGTGATTTATTTCACTTTTAATGACATGAAAGTAATTTACTGTTATATATAATAACTTTTCACTCAATTTTCTTTTCTAAATACAACTAACTAACTAATTAATAATTCCAAAATTCCTCCCTCATTACCTATATAAATGAATGAATGAATATTCAAGTCACTCATACTTTTCTCAATTTGTACTTAATCATCGTTAATGTTCGTGTCTTTTTCCGTCATTCATTTGTTTATCCATCCATGCATTCGACCATACATGCATTCGACCATACATACATCCATACATCCATCCATCCATCCATTCAACCATACAGGCATACATCCATCCATTCATCTGACTTTCTGTCTCCCTTTTCCTTTTCATCTCCTCTCATATCATATCATTGCTTAAAACATAAGAAAAATAAAAAGCAAATAAAACACCACATCAATGCCCCACACCCAAAGGAGATTGCTCTCAGAGTTTTCATAGAAAGAGAAAATGGGGGGGGATAAATATCTCGCCCAATATATCTAGAAGTAACAACGACCAAAGGAAACCCCATTCATAAAAAAGAAAGAAAGAAAGAAAGAAAGAACAAGCACTCAGTCAGTCCAAGTCCATTTTTTCAAAAAAAGAAAGAAAACTAAATCTCAGAAAATAAAACCCGCCAAAAACTCCCTTCCCCTCCCCTTCCCCATTCATAAAGGTATTCGTCGTAAACTATAACTATAAGAACAAAAAGTGTGGTATCAAACCCAAATCCCCAATCATTCAATCATCATCCATCAAGCATCAAGCATCATAAAGCATAAATAAATACAAAAAGAACATACAAACCTAAATCATATTCCCATTAACATTAACCTCATAGCCCTCACTCTTCTGTTTCAAGGCCTTCGCCAACATCAATTCCCTCATCCAATCAATCCTCTCATCGCGACTCCTCACCGCAAAATAATGCGTTTTATTATTTGCGTTCCCATTTCCCCCCATACCCCCAGGCATCAAACTATCTCTCTTCTTCATTCTTACCCCCTTTTCTATCGCCTGGGGTATCAACTGAAAGGAAAAAACATCTACTTTTTTATCTCGGTCGCCTCCGCGACCCATGGCAATATTAACTCGTTTAAAAGCTGCGTTGAGTTTGGATGATGACGCGAGCGATGAACAGGCAATGGCATAATCGTCAACGTCAATGCATTCGAGAACGTCCATGGCACTGGCGTCTTTGTGCATGGCGAGCGTGGTGCCTCGAAGTGTGAAGTGGTGTTCGTGCCATTCGTGGCGCAGCATTTTTGTGCGTCGCTTTTTCATCCAGCCAGCGTAAGAGGGGGCATCTTTCTCTGGGGAGGAGGAGCTAGAGGAGGAAGCTGAGGAGGGGTGGGCTGGTAATGGTGCGGATGTAGTGGCTTGGGCGGGGTTGTAATTAGGTGCGCCAAATTGAGCCCAGGGGTCTGTGGTGGAGTAGGCCCGGATGGAGTTTGCTAGACCTAATGGACGTGTAGGATCTCTACCGGTGGTTGTGGTTTCGGGGAAGGTGCGGGCCGGTTCATTGGGAAGAATTTGAACTTGGGCCGGCTGGGAGGATTGAGTTGTTTCGGTGGCTCGATATTCATCGACACGAGGAAGTAGGGAGGGACGACGATTAGAAATACGTGAAAGACTGCGCTGGAGAGAGTTGTTCATCGAGAGATTGGTGGATGTGTTGGTAGTCGGGCGGTAGGTCATGTTAGGTGGAACGGATTGAGAAGCTTCTCTAGCGACGGGACTCATGGGTACAGCAGTAACAGGGACGTCCATTTCAGAAAATGGGGTACCAAATCGATAAACGGAGGGCGAGCGGGTTTCGTTACGGAGTTCTGGAGAAAGAGCCTCTGCTCGTTCCATTTGGTAAGGTGAGAATGGAACCGCGCTGTTTGGGATGGCGGTTGCACTGCAAGGGCCATATCCAGTGGCACTCTGAGATCTGATGGGTTGTTCAGGACGAGGTGGAGGAATAGAAAGTTTAGGCAAGCCCCGAAGACCAGCGATAGGTCCCTTTAGTGGTGGGAACATCTCATATGGAGGAGTTGATGGCTCTTCGGATGATTGATTGGGCGCGAGATGTTGGAATTTAATGAATTGCTTCACATTATCTTGGGGATCACGTAATGCGACATTTCGAAGACTCTCCTCTTCTAGATAACGAAGAGCGGGAGTTGAGCCTGGACCTAGAACATCTGAGGATGCAACCACTGAAGGTACCGCGTCGGAGATTGGACGTGCTGTAAGAGCATTACCTGGATCTCCAGCAATAAGTAGCGAACCACCTTCTGTTTCAATCTTTAGTATAGACTCAAAAATTCCGTCACAAGTTGTAAACATACCTTCAGGACTGACTGGGTGATCTTTGTTAAAAGCAGCAATCAATCGTTGTTGTTTCCTCCATTTTCCACAATTTTCTCCCTTTGAGCACTTATGTGGTTTTGGCATAAGTTGCTCTATGCCCACAATAGAAATAGATTCGAAAGGCAACACCGTCTCGTGTTTACGAGCTTTTCTCGACCCCTTGCGTCTTCGAGATCGGTTTCGCTCTTGACTCGCTGAGCGATTTTCCTCTCTACCTCTATCCGATCTGTCTTTCCTCATTCGAAATTCCGTGGCTGGTGAAGTTTCTTCGATAGGGGTAACTGGCTTGGGTGTACTTGGGGCGCTTCCTCGCAGGATGTGGATTTCATTCCAAACTTTTGTGCGTTGTCCAAATGATGAGATGCCTAATTCTCGGAGATCTTCAAATTTGAGAGTGGTCAGGATGGCACCGGAAATATCATTTTCTTCGAATTTTTCAACAATTGACCATTCGAATCCTGCATCGTGCATCCATCTTGCGACTTGACGTGGTGTCCATTGAACGATGTTGTTCAGATCGAGATCCGCAATATTTTCGGTCAATACAGATGATCTCTGGCGTCTCGAAGCACTGTCTGGTGAGACTGGAGTGAGAGGATTAGCTGGATAAAGCGGTGTAAGTGTTGATGGTTGTGGAGTTATTGGCGACATTTCCAAAACATATTGGCTCGGGATATCTATTGATGAGGAAACAGAGCTGCGGAACAAATGAGGTCCCCGAGGTCCCTCAACCGGTTTCTTCGGGTTCAAGTCGAAATTGAAAGATTGGAATTCGTTCGTGGCCGATGTGGGTGTGAATACTTCTTCATAGGAGGATAATGTAGTTTCACTCGCTCGACCTCCCTGGATAGTGATATGTTAGTACGGGAGATAAGATGAATAAAATATTGTACATACTGATCTATAGCTCAGGCTGGTGTAGTCCAAATCTTCCTCAAAATCTGATCCATATTGTGCCTCTTCCACATATTGTTGAGCATTTTGGGTCTCTTCAAACTCCTCACCGTCACTTACGTCGTCCTCGAAATCTGTATCGAATATGGTTGCAGATGATAAAGGTCGTTCAGAATGATATTGTGTTTCCTTGAACCCAAGAAAAGTATCTCTAGGTTGACTAGTGTAACCATTTTGGAACATCTCTACCCGAGTGTCGATGGCTGTCAGATGAGATCTCATGGCCTACATCCAATCGTAACATTAGTAAGATACTCCAATGCACATGAAAATATCACCGCAAAAGCTTCATCCACTTACCATGATGCCTAGTATAAAGGCAGAGTATCAATTGATAACTCAAGCAGGACAAGAAACCTTGCAAGACTGCTTGCTTTCCCGTTGCCGGGGATTATATTCTATAGGCCGAAACAGTTCTTGATGAAATAATATGCACCAAGATAACGATAAAGGAAGACTGAAGCAAAAACAAAATTCAATCTGACAAGAATGAATTGTAAAATGTCAAAAGGATCAGAAGGAAAAATCGTGGCAAAGTTAATGGCACCTATGGCAGTATATGTATCGCCATTTTGAAACGAAACGTATATCATGGGCCTCAAATATATCAGAGCACACCAATGGGCAGCATAACGTCCCGGCTTTTTTCTATATTGTGAACTGTGCTCAGCACTCCTGCATGAAGATTGTGACTATTCTTGAATATGCCACACAATGCCACAATGCCTCGTTTGTTGGCCCTGGAGCCATTGAAACGATCGGGTTGCGAGCCTTGCACCCTACATCGCAGGAAGCTTAGACCCAATGAGGACATTCTACCGGGGTAAAGATGCGAAATGCTCACATTTCCCACAGAAAGATAAAAATGTGAAATTTAGAAGATGTTCCAATAATATTCAAGCTTGGTCAGATGGATCCTGCAGAATCTTTTTGTGATTGGTTGTGAAGGGTCAATAGTTCTGCATGTAGGCGCCGAGTCACCTCTTTTTTCCTTTGTCTACCCCAGTTACCAAATATAATTCGTCAATTGAGCCGTTTTATTTGTCCATTGAAGGATAATGTGCTCATGATTAATCATGATTCGACCGAGGATGATGCCCAGAGAAAATCTGTAAATCCAGACCCCCCTATATCTTTTCATATCATCCTGCCATTCTCATCGGGCTTTCGGGCATCGGTTTATGTTATCTACTTCCGAAACTATAAAGAAATTACTTTAATCGATAAGGCCAATAAGCAATTGAGAGTGCGTTTTTCACTATAAGGAATTTACTTGGATTGATAAGGCCGATTGTGCAATTGAAAGTTCATTGAACACTAGAACTAGATTGAAGTGGAAAATTTAGATTCTCTAGGGTCTCGTTTAGACTTTTACGGTGCGGTCCGTTGATGAAGGGGTACAGTATCGCTTGAATTGAAGTTCATTGAGTTTCAAGGTTGAAGCTTGTTAAGATGCTTCAAGTATTGTAAAAAATTGGAACCACCGGGTCTAGATATTACGGAGTAACAAGCATGAACACTCACATCGAACGGGACTGCAAGAAATCTGTACAGACGATTATCGACATATTGGATAGTGTTGGTTGTACGTGATAAGGAATATGGATTATCGGCATCGCCATCCTATTAGTCGTATACCAAGAACATCAACGTTGAAAATGGGGGAGGCTGGCTGCTGCTGGTCGCGAACTGTGAAAATTGGAGGAAAATAATCCTTCTTTCCTTCCTCTGTCTTCATCTCTCTCCACAGTTCCCGAACTCCCATCTAACAATGGAAATGCACTGCGGATCTTTCTAATCCTACTAGGTATCTATCTGCTTACGGTGGTGGAGAATTCTACCAGTACCTACATCTCCGAGTACCAACATGTATGATACCGACATACAAGCTAAATCGAACCATCCGTGCAAGGAAGAGGAAACTTTCGAATGTAAGCCTTTTATTAAAGAGGATATTCCCATGTTCCGCTGCTGCCGGCCCTCTATTCCTGCAAGTATGTATGTAGTTCTATATGTTATGCAATATAGAAATTATCAGCATCGGTACATGAATATTACATGCAGGCAAGAGAGCAGAAAGGCAAAGCTGTGCTGTGCCGTTCCCGTACATTCCCGTCGCATGCGTTTATCCAAACCGTTCAAGGTCCGTGACTTGAGAAAAACAATCAATCCATCTTCCGAGACTTCCTCTTCCATGGATAAATTTGTTCCCGTCCCATGAGATTCGTTAATTTTGTACCATGCCCTTGTCCCGGGTATAGCTTCTTGATAAACAACCTCGGGGTTTGGTCAGGGAAATCTGCCGCAAAGCATTGCAGAGTTAAGTCACGTACATAGTCAGCTCGATTCGACTATCGCTGTCGCAAATCTGAAGGATTCAATTTGCCCCTCAGTCGATTTGTGTGATTGTTCAGCGTACTTGATACAAGCCCGATGTACCACGGTCCAAGTGATTGACATACATGATTGAGTCAGTAGCAAGTTGTCTCAGGCCTCACCGTCTTCTTGACCTGCGTAAATGATGTATTCTCATGCGATATGCTATCGGTAAGGTATAGGAAATGCATGGCATCGTAAGTACAAAAGGAAAGAACATATGTATGGAAGTGGATAAAATGTTGGACTTTCAAAGTACACATGATGTAGGTTACATTTGTGGAGTATTGATTTATTGATTCATCAGCAACAGGAAAAAACAAAATTCTCCGTCGACGAATCAATGTTGAAATAGGTACGTGTAATGTCAATAACCTAGCTAGAAAATCCCAAATGCAGCAATGGCTTCTCCAGGTCTTGATATTTTCGCATTTTTCCATAACCAATGGCTGGCGAGAAGACCACTCACACTGGCCTCACATGATTGTATCTTCATGCGGGTTTACATCAAATGAATGCTCAATGAGATAAGTCAGTTCAAGAAGGACCGAACGTTACATACGGAAGCTTTGGTGTTCAGTACAACATATAATACACTCCACCGCGTAATAATAAAAAATTATGAATATATGAAAAAGGATGAATTAGAATTATGGGAGAGAAGAATTAAATTTCGTCTCTGGCTGGCTGGACACGAATGGATGACATTCGGCAGATGCGCAATATTCGAAGTCGAATCGCACATCAGGGGACCAAGTTTGTCAGGATGCAAGTTCCTGTTTTGGAAAACATCATCATCGGAATGAGATATCTATCGAAGCTATTGATTGATCTGATACACGAGTGTGCTGTACATATCTAACTGGTACTCATACATCCGTCCGTGATGGAAAAACGTCGGATTGTGTAAGAGACTCCGCCTTCCGCCTCCCGTTGAAGATCGTGACCTTAAATCCAAAAAGTTTAATTTCATCTTGATAATTTGAATTTAGTTCTCTCCACAATTTTTGACATTTTTTAATTTGAAGGTGTGAAGTTGAACGAGCTCGTGCATATATAGCAGATCCACAAATAATAATCTTCACTATGTCGAATATGTCCTAAATGGTAACCTGGAATTGCGGAGCACTATTAGTGGAGTTGTCCGTGATGAAAACGGCCGTTACAAGTTGCCAGAAGGCCTGGATGTTGCATGAGCCACCTCCTCTCCCCCATTTTTGTCAAAAATGACGACGTCGACAGTAAACCGCGAGGAATTATTTCTGTCTCCGAAATTTAATTTAGCTCTCCTACAAGGCAGACACATGGAGACGATGAGGAGGATGATATATATCATATTAAAGATACGATATATGAAACTCTCGCACAGGAAATGGATCAATAAACTCATCTCAACCTAGTAAGACACGAGGAACGGAAGGCTCAGCATAACTATCGATATCAGACGATATCAAACGATACTGGGATCGTTGAGGGAATCTCCTTCCCCACTTGTACCAGTAATCTCAAGGCCTTAGAAAAGCTTCACAGCCAGCTTCAAAAAGTGAGAACATTGACCGTTATGAGGCGATACTGACGTCGGTGACGGGGTCTCTCTCCACTTTCGTTGTCAGTAATCTCAAAGCCCCTTTTCACAATCGAACGTCCAGTCTCAACAATCCTTTATTTGGTATCCCGCCTTGGATTCCTACACCATAGCTGAATTGACATGTATACGGAGTTGAGTTAGATGGAAGCGTGCAAATGTTCAGGATGAGCTGCATCCTCAACACATATCACGCATCCTAAACGTCTTGTCGATGAGGATTTCGGAGCCAAGGTGTGTATTTCAAATAAGTAACAATTGTGATGGAGATATCTTGGTCCATTGTCCTCATACAGGCCCAAGCTCCATACGTTATCAACAGAAACGAAATTGCGATCTTGTTGATTCACAGACGTGGGAGATCAAGATGTTATTTTAAGAATAAATGCTCTGAGGAATAGGGGGTGAAGGCTCTTGTTGGATCGAAACCCCTTTCTAGACGAGCTTTTTCATCTATTCTATATTGTCAAGGAGTTGTAGAAATGGGGAGAATCTGCGAGTGTAAAGGAATGTGCACAAAAACGTGTGAAGATGAACGTGCGTACCTTGAACAATTTGTAGAAATGAAGGTTTTTAAGTTGAATCCTATGAAGGCTTCAGTGGTTGGTGATGATTGTGGAGACGGTAATGCTTAGCAAAGCCACATGGCTCGCGGATAATTGTAAACATGTGTGGGGGTGAAGCGAGCCTCTTCTGCCTCGAAGGAGATATGTCGACCATAAGGCCATTTGAGAAAACTACTGTAGCACAAGCGAAAGCGAGGGACTATTGAAAATGTTGATTAATTAGGTCCAATTTCTGCAAGGCCAGCAGATGTGAATGTCCAAAAATAACACCCATTAGGAGCGGAATATGTTGCTAATTAAGGATAAATGTGATGAGATGTGGTAGACGGACAGGAAGAAGGCCAATTGACGATCAAATGATAGTGTTAGAAATGACAGCTAATTATTGACAATAAGCGCTTAATTTGTACCATTAATAGGATATTGATGTGGATGAGGAAGGAATGTATTGGATGTGATGAAATATTAGATTTGGCTCGGTTAAGGGGTCGGTTGACAAGGAGCTTGGGCCATTATGCGACATTTCATAGCTAGGATTTTTTACCAGGGGTCTTTTACTAGGTGCTCTTTTCCTTGGTTACACTCCGTACTGCCGGAAAAAAACGCATTTGAGTAAGGTTATGGCACAGATGCATCATTGATCTTTTTGACATACAGGGCGAGTACCCCTACCTACCGTTATTATCATTTCAAGGGTTCAAATTTTGAGGTTCCATCCGAGCAATCCTCCCATCTCGCATTTGCATATTTGCATGCCTCCCTTGTAATCTTGGCCACATCCACTCTAATCTATACATCCCGCTATTGTATGTTGTATGTATGCTCTCTCCACTAGCCAAGCTCGAGACGGAAAAAAACATCTTAAGTCAAAGAAAGAGGTTCACCGCCGTCGATCATGGATGATTGTAGAGAATTAGAGATGTAATTGCGCAAAGCAGACGTGTATGTAGAGTCAAGCAACTCATCGTTATTCATTGATCAATTGGACCCTATGGAATCTAATCGACAAAATTTCATGATGAAAGGTTAGTCTACGCTATGGGACTCAATAGCTTCTCATGCACAGATGAATATTGTTACTTTGCACAAGCAGCATATTGCGGGGTGGGAAGTAGGTACTTTATCCTAATCATCCATCCTAGTTTATCTCATATCAATTTGTCGAAATCCTTGACTTTATTTTTTTCTTCAACGCTGTCAGCCGTACCTGACCACTTCTCCCCGATTAGTCTTTTATCTAATCGAACCACATACGATAAAAATTGACAACCCCTTCATCAATAACTTCAGCTTCGCTTCCATTGAATCATGAGAACCCTAAAAATTCCGCAAAATATTTGATCATCTCGTACGGTTATTTTCCTTTAAAAAAGGGTGAACCACTAAATTAACTTGGTAGCACTGGCACAATATTTTAGACAATTTCCTTCATACTAGTAGATAGCAGCAATTGTCAACCGTTGGCTACGGGTAAAGCCGCTCTTTCCTCGCTAATGCAACTCGTCACACTCATTCAACGACATCTTCGAATCACATTCATCAAAGCACTTTCCCAATTCCCATCCAAGAAAATCATGCAAAAATTCAGATATTCTAAATGGTTACATTTTATCACCCTGTCGTGATCGATTTCCGCCCAATCTTACTTGACCGCTATTTGATGCAATACGATTTGTTACTTTGACATGATTTCTTTTCAGAACCGGAATCTATTGAATTGGGGTGTAATCTCCATCCGTCATTTGTCTCGTGATATCGAATATCCATTCACCGCTGAATGAAAGAAAATTTCACGAATCACAATGCCGTTGACCGTGGGTAGAAAGTCAATTTAGCAGGTTTCATTGGACAATGGCACTGAGCACGGGATTACGGCAGAAAGAGGAGAAGTACAGTAGATAGCGTTCATATCGGGATTCGGGAGGTCTTGTAATTTTTCCACAAGGTCTCACTTGTTGTATGTGGACTGGGGGTCAAATAAGGGAATATCACTGCGGATAAGCAGGCAAAGCAGGTATCGATTCAAAAAAAAAAAAAAAAAGCATTGCACCCGGCAATCTAATGCTCATCCACAAGCATGTGGGTGAATGTAACCCTTGAGAAAAAGGCACGCTGTAGGTACCGTTCAATGGTGAGATTAGGAAGTGTTGTGTACCACTTTTTTCGGAAGCGGGGGATGCATTACTTCTTTGTACTATGTAGGTACTATCGATATTATCTTTTTTAGGCTTTTGTCAAGCTGACAAATTAGAACAAATGGACGAATGAACAAATAAGACGATTGAAGCAATCTACTTTTGTGTACATGGATATTTATCGCGAAATGGCGAAATGCAGGTGTTCTGCAGAAAAGAAGCATTGACCATATCTCTCTTGAGATGTGTTCATCCGTTGTACAAAGTGTAGCTATCCATAGGTAATATTCGATATTCGAGGTCATCGAGTAAGAAAGCATTGAATGAGAAAAAGTGGGTGAGTCAAGAAAGCCTGACTTGCTAGGAGGGACAAAAAGAAACTAAATTTTATCTATATGTCTACCTATCACATACAGCACAGCCGGATCCTCTCTTGCCGATCATGGTCCTAGAACCTTAAAATCATCTGAGGGGTTTGTTCGGATAGTATCCATTATGATATCAGGAAAAGGATGAATTCATGGATCCTTACAATGGATGCCAGGTATGTTCTATGTGCTATTGTGCTATTGTGCGATATGCGATGTGTTATCGTTCCCATCGATCCATCGTGCCAGGTGAATGGTATTCGTAGTACAAACACACAAGCAGGCAAGCAAGCAAGCATACTGAAAGCAAGATAGGTGGGGGGCCGATTGGTGCAGCCTGCATGGGGAGGCGCCTCGCGAAAATAGCACAATCGCCCTCTTTTACCGCTGAGCTTCCCCACTGGGCCAGCCACACTTGTTCCTTAACCGACCCATAAAAGTTTAGTGTAATAGTTTTCACTAAACAGGGGAGAGAGAGAATACAAGGGGGCACGGAGAAGGATGGGATCAAAAAATGCAGCTATCTGGCTTGTCTATGGGTACGACATACTGTGGAACCAACCCCAATGCATGGATTAATCTCTTCTACACCAATCACAAATTCTGAAGTTATCCATAATAGTATGTTGGAAAATATTTCCTAATGTTCCTTTAGGCTCGTGAAGCTAGTCGTGCTCAACTGCATAACCCCCATGCGGACACCACTTTTTCGCTAGCCTTTCTTCATCCCCTGGTCTAATCTTAAGCCTAGCGTACAGCTGCACCCACCTTTTTCCGCCCACCTTTAACCCACCAATCCTTAATGGGAAATGTCCTATATTCGGACCTAGTCGATGTTCGTCCTCTCATAGGGCCAAATGGTAACCAACTGGTAGCCGCACGTGTGCATGTACGTTCGTGGGCGGGAATATGGGCTAGGTAGATGAATGCAGGAAAAATAGCATCACTCCATTCGGTATCCAGAAATAGATTTTCAATTCTTCCATGGCTGAAGATGATTATTGTACAATTTTTGACATCTTCATATATAGGGCGTCAACATGCAACCATTACCCTACTTCTCCATTGAGGCTCTCGAACATCGCAAAAGGTCAATTTTATAGTCCCTCCCTCTCCGCGTCGTCGTTAGATTGTTGTCTCTTCCTAATTCAACGTCCACCACCCACACACCCACTCATTTACTCGAGGTCAAGCTGGACTTGATTTGAACCGACATTCATTAATTTTATCTGTCCCCGGTCTCGCCAATCACGCACGCTACTAACCCCAGTCTCTCATCGCAATATCACGCACTTAGACCGGACTCAACTCTCGCCCACCCCACTATTATATACTGCTGGTACAGTACAAATGTCAACACAAACCCCCAACGCTCAATCATCAACTAGAACGACGAACGTCAACATGGCTGTCGCTCAACCCAAAGCAAAGGCTCCCAAAGCTGCTCCAGCTACAAAAGGAAAGATGCAAATGCATAGACGATCAAGGACAGGTTCGTTCGACTTTAATTTATCTCAATTCGCCATTCTTTCCTTGATATTCGTCGTCGTCGGACTTTATATACTGACCCTAGCTATCAAGGTTGTTACACATGTAGATTAAGAAGAAAGAAGTGTGATGAAGGCGCCATAGCTTGTAGTGCTTGTAAGCATCTCGGTTTACGATGTGAATACAAGAGACCCGGATGGTGGGGAAACAATGAGTTGCGCCGCCAGCAAAAAGAAGTTATCAAGACCATCATCAAGAGAAAGAAGCTTACGGAGAAGACCACCGCATCATCCCAAGCTCAGTCACAACAAGTTATGGCATCAAGTATCGATACCCCTCCCGGACTTTCACACTCTCTTCCTACCTCTGCAACCTATTCCGATCCCTTGGACCGCAATCGATCATCATCAATCGATTCTCAATTATCTCTCTTTGATTTCAATGCTCCTCCAATGGTCGATTACACTGCCTACAATACGCAAATGCACTCATCGCATGCTCAGTACGCAACGATGTATCCTGAATACTCACCATATGAAATCGATGTAAAGACGGAACGACAGATGTTTGTTAATGATGTTCCTACTCATCGTGAATCAACCATTTCGACCTTTAGCACGTTCCACCCACCACCGCCACCCAATTCATTGCTACCATCTTTCCCTATTGATCATGAGTGGGATACCGTATACAATGAGCGTCATGAACTTCTGGCAGAAGAAGCATTGAACATGAATCTTTTCGACTTCTCACACGGACCACCATCTACATTTAGACAAGTTGCTATTGAGTTGGATGAGAGTGATCAAAGACTCCTCGATCACTTTGTCTCCGATGTTTTACCGACCATATTCCCAATTCTTGAGACTAACCAACATGGTTCCGCACGAACAGATTACATCCTCCCAGCACTCCAGAGCAACAAATGCTACTTACATTGCTGTCTTAGCATTTCTGCTCAACATTTCAAATCCACCATGAATATTCAAGGTGATCAAATCGATAACGATATCATGCGCCACCGCTACGCAACTATCTCTGAACTTTGCGAGGCTCTCAACCGCGACACAGATCATGTATCGATATTGGAAGCTACTTTAGGAATGATCTTCTTTCAATGCTCAGTAGGTCGATTTGACGACTCTCTACCAGACATTCCATGGCACCAACATTTCCAAGCTGCCATTTCTCTTGTTCAAAAACTTGAATTACCTCGTCTAGTCACCGAATCGCATGATCTGATGTCCTTCAACATGACTCTAACAGCTTGGATTGATATCCTCGGTTCTACCATGCAAGGCCGTGCACCAACCTTCGCTCACACTTACAGAGAAAAGCACTTGTCGCAAACCAACTCATCTCTGGGATTGAGAGAGCTCATGGGCTGTGAAGATCGTGTGTTATATCTCATCTCCGAAATCGCTTGCTTAGAAGCTCTCAAGAATGACGGCATGGATGACATTCAACTATGTCAACATGTTCATGCTCTAGGTGACCAAATCGGTCTCACGGAGATTGGTGAAATGGGACCAAGATACCCATATAATGCTCATGGTGCTCTGAGCCCAAAGCAATTGAGCAGAAATATGACGGCCGCTTTCCGTCTCGCCGCTCGTATCTATCTTTGTAGTCTCGTTCCCGGTTTCTCCCCAACTCAAGATAGCTGTGTTGGTTTGGTTGCAAAACTGACTCAAGCTCTTGAATTCATCCCAGCCGGACCCATTGGTTTTGACCGCAGTCTCGTGTGGGTTTATCTCATTGGAGGATCCGTCAGTACTGCCAACTCACCCTTCCGTCATCATTTTGCCGATCGTCTCGCTGCCCTTGGTGATCTCGCCAACCAAGGAAGTTTCGGTCGCGTAACCACTCTTCTCCAAGAAGTCTGGTCACATGTCGATGGACGATACAGTCCTGGTGGTGGTGATGCACATTATGTCTCCTGGAGAGATGTTATGCAGATGAAGGGCTGGGATTTCTTGTTGATCTAGATTCCTAGCTTGAGGATCTTTCACTGGTTTGGAAGATTTACGAAAACTTCAGTTTCGCAGTGCTACGTTACAGATACAATGTACTGTATCGTGATCATCACGCCGGGCATTCAGCCCATTGTCATGGACCTAGCTTTTACTAGATCTAAGAGAAGACGATACATTATGAGACATCGAGGATTATGAATAGCAACATGAGCTATGAGAACGAGACACGGTGTCAAGAGTTAAGAATCATTGAGATCAACGACATGATTAACAGCACTGAACGAGGAATTTATACAAAGATCACAACGAGAAAACGCGAGATGCATAGCAAGGATTCAAGGTTTTCATTCTAATTTTACATACGGGATACTCACTGCATTATCATTATCATTATCATCATTCAGCATACCCCATTCCCTTACAACGGCGTTACGGCACATTAAGAAAGATATATTTGGAATCACGAGATTATTGAACGAAGGTGGGAGGCAAAAGGGGACAAACAATCGGAGAGGAGGAAATACCAATACTAGCACTAGGCGTTCAGCGGCTTTTTTTTTTTTCTTTTTTTTTACTGTTTACTACATACCATTTGGTCGCTCAGCCTCCAATACTTACTTAACTTTCTATCATTGATGTATATTATTATTTAACCAGTGGAATTTGGGGAGCGAGAAGAAATGGAAGATTCTTTCTCGATTACACATTGTGTTTCTATACCCTTTTTGGGGGAAAGGGGAAGGGGTTTGAGGAAGCTTCTATCTAGGCTGGGATTTATTGGCTTGTTTATAGTGTTGTATAGGATTTTTGCATATGGGTTGAGCGCTCACGCTGCTCCCTGATTGAGGATTGGAATGGGAAATAGGATTAGGAATGAAAAATGAAAAATGAAAATATTAAAATATACAAATCTGCGTTTAAAGTCTTGTTTTAGATGTATTTATCTATGTGAGATTTCTTTTCCTTTTCTTTTCTTTTTTCCTTTTGTACATTATAATGATGATCAAGATTAAGATCTCACATCAACAGCATAACTTCAGCAATCTTCCTCTCCCCTCTCTCCTCTTTCCCTTTAACACACAACAGCACCTCAGATCCAATTCCCACATGATTATATCCCCACCCTTCGCATAACCCTACTATATATACTACACACAATATCTGCCCAAAAAATACCCCTTTAATCCACAAAAGTCCTTCCCACTTCGAAAAAAAAACCCCATCTTATATACAACCTTACTAATGAATAACTCCTCATGCTAAATCGATATCCCTGCCCAATTATCTATCAATAGATAATAGATAATAGATGATAACAATCTTAAAATCACTTTGATAAGATATTTTCCATGTTATTTTTTGCTTTCGACATCATATACCGATATCTTCCAATAGACAGGGATGGAAGCAGAAGGTTGGATAAGAATAGAATGTGTTTTTATTTTCTTGGATATGCAAGCTAGGCTAGACTGTAATTGTCTGAAGGGGGTGGGTGGATGGTAACTAATTGCTATATTAACCTTACAGAGGAGAAAGTTACTGGTTGGCTGCAGGGTAAGGTGAGATGTGATGTGATGTGATATGATTGATATGATTGATATCGCGAGAGATGCTAAAGGCTCAGGATGGGTTTGTGAGGTTAGATGGGACTGGCTTAATGGTGATGGGTGATTGATGTTTTAATGAACCATTAATGTCATTAGGGTGAGGGTGAAAAGGGGATTTAAATTATCGCTTAATAATCAACTACCATACCATCAATTTAATCAATTGCTTGTTTGTATTTATTTGAATAACCTATAGCTAGAATCTCTTATAGAGATATCACTTGTCCCTGCATACGGTGCCTACTGGATTCCCAAACAAATTTCCCATCAAGAAAAATAAAATCATAATTTTGAATTGCATACATACATACATACATTCAATCATCCAAACAAATCAATGCATACCAAAGCAAACCCCACCCCATGCATAAACCGAACCCCCTCCTCTTCCCCCAATCTCTAAGGCTTCCACTTAAACCCCGGATGTCTCCAATCCAAATCCTGAATTTGAACCTGACTCAAACCCTCCAACTCCGCATCCACATCCCTCCCATCCCTCCTCCTATTATCCATCTTCATCCACGCAAGCAACACCATCGACGAAAAGAAGATCATCGACCCAGTAGCCAAATTAAGTCCATTACCAATATGATAATCGGGAGCATCTGGAGGTAAAAACGACCACGTAGATATCAGACCTCCTATATTTCCCATCATGACATTCGTACCAATGGCACTTGAGCGGGCGGTGTCTGATATGACATTTGCGGCGACTTGAGCATTGGTTAGGGCGCCGAATGAGAAGGCTCCGCTGGCGATGAGGAAGGTGGCTCCGTAGCGGGTGGGGGCATCTGTGCTGGCGAGGAACATGATGTAGCCGCACATCATTAGGGGAGCGCTTAGGATGAAGAAGATATTACGTCTGTCGAAACGCCAGCTGAGGAATGGGATGAGAACTGTAAAGAAGGCACCGACGATGTAGGGAGGGACAGTATGGAGTTGCTGGGAGACGACGGTTGCTTTCGGATAGATAGTTCTCACGATGGTGGGAGCAAAGAAAGCGAGTCCTTGGACGGTAATGTTGTTTAGGAGAAAAATAAAGGATGTAGCCATAGTTACTGGGCTGAAAATACCACGGAGGGTCTTCTTGGAGTCGAAAGCATCTAGGACTTCAGTAGCTCCCACTCTCTCAGATTTGACACGCGCGATAGCGAGATCTTTTTCTTCTTGTGTGAGCCATTTTGCCGTAGCCGGACGATCGGTAAGGGTTAGGAAGGCGATAAGTGAGAGACAACAGGTAATAATACCTTCAATAGCGAATATCATTCGCCATGTATGGAGGGTACCAAAGCCTGGCAGTTTTAGAATTCCCGAGGCGAGCAAACCTCCAAAGGCACCAGCCAACGGAGCCATGACAATGTATAACGATAGACGAAACGCCAATTCGGATCGCCGATACCAACGAGACAGATAGTATGCAATACCTGGCAACATACCCGCCTCAAAAGCACCTAAAAGAAAACGAACTCCCGAGATCTCGTGGATATTGTGCACAAATGCCGTAGCAATCGAGCAAATTCCAAACGCCAACGAAGTTGCGGGGATAAACCATCCAGGACCCATCCATTTGCAAGCCATATTTGCAGGGATTTCAAAGATGATGTACGAGATATAGAAGATCGATAGAACTTTGTTATAATCATAGCCCACCAATTTAAGATCTTTTTCGAGCCCCGCAAGTTTGGCATTGCCTAGAATATTAATATTACTATCGACCGATGTGAAAAAGAGTGCTTTCGTAGAGGACTCACCGATATTTGCCCGGTCGATGAAACAGAAGAGATACAACAATGCCACAGTAGGAACAATCATTAAATCAATCTTTAATCTTAGCTTTCTTTCCGCGGTAGGGTCAAATGTTACAAGCGATTGGCCTCGCCTAGAAATTCAATAAGTAACGGACCAGATACGAGTGATATCTCAAACTACTTACCTATCAGTCGCTTCATGACCTCTCTCTGCAACCGCATGGGCGCCCTTATTGATATGATCCGCATGCTCTTCATGATAAACACCAGGTTTCTCATCTCGCGGCTCAAAACCAATCGTTCTCTCCTCAGCATTAATAATTTGAGATCCCATTATGCAAAATGAAACGAGGACTTATAATTGAAATGATTACAGAAAATCCACTGACAAAATAGACGATAAAGTAAATAATTCATATTCATTAACGAGGATGCTGAATGAGAAATATATATAGCAGGCCTAGAGACACCCATTTTCCAAAGAAAATCTAGAAGTGGAATCAGCAGAAATAACCTGGGGAAGCGAAAATGCGGGGTTCACATCCCGCTAAAGTTTGGATTTTGGGGTGCCAAGCGTACCACTCCACCTTCAGTCCACTTCACATGTTGTAACCCCACAAACTAGACATTGCATACTCAGTTTCTTGGGAGCTTTTCGCCTCGAAAGAGCGTGTGGAATAGGTACTCGAGTATCATTTACTATCTAGCCGTGTGGGGCGTCGCTTAGAATTTCCTTGGCTAGTCGGAATCGGTCAGTCAACACGAAAGCGGGAAGTCTCCATGACTTATGTAGGTGCAGTTAGGACAAACTACTGAGCCGTCTACTTGTCAAAATAGAGGTTTGGAAAGACATTACCAAGTATGCTAAATGTTAATTAATCTGCCGCTCATCATTGCCAGAGTTAGAGGTGGGGATAAGGTAGTGAAGCTAGGTTACACAGAGATATTAGAGGTCGCCGTCGCCAAGTATGGATAAATACAGGCACTGTCAATTTGCGTGAAAAAAGCCATGCCGCGCGTGACTGTTTGCCACATTGTGGGGACGGGAGGCCTTGGCCTTTCCGCGGGGATTCTATGATATTGGTAGCTATGACTGCCCTTGATCCTGGACTTCTAATGCATGAAGGCGAACTGGCAGTCCTAACTGAAGTAAGTGTTCATGTCTGAGCAACCTTCGGGATGAGTGTTGGATATGTATTCAAAGATTTCAGACTGTGTTTAAATATTGGAAAACATTTATGTAAATATGAGTAGATAACATCAAAGATTTTCTATATCATAATCTCCCAGCATGCTTTCAAACAGAGTGATAAATATGTTTAACTGATCCACAATCGACGCGAATATATCACACTTGAATTAGTTATCCTTGGCTTGCCAGGAGCGAGGCTGGGGTAAAATGGCAATCGTCAGTATTTGAGATTACGCTAGGATCTGCGCAATAATCTATCAACTATTGGCAGATTTAGTTGGATTGTGCGTTGCTATGAACTTTACCGATGTTTATGAGCCCAGACTACAGTACAGGTCCAAAGACTGCCGGCTATGAGTAACGATTCGAGTAGGATCGATATACCAACAAAATCAGTGTACCCACTCTAGTTGAAACACCAAACAAATTCAATAGATCTGGTTTATTGAACTGTCATTCTTGCTCCTGGAAGCTCTTCCTCCATATCTTTTGTATCTCTCAATGTCGGTGATGTTTTATGCACCAGAGCCGTCTGATACCAACTTACAGACTCCATGCTGCTATAACATGCAATGCGATGGCGTGCTATGTCATGTTCATAAATTCCCGAAGATTTCCAAACTTCTCATATAGTAACACCACTCTGCCACCAATGCTCTCCCGTATACCACCCAACACCTATATGCTCCCAACACCACCACCCATGATCTTTACCAGCAAACCCAAGTCCTCTAAATATAGAAATAGGAATAGGTTCATAAAGCCAAATGCCCCCTCGAGCGAAATCATCCGCTAACCACCACCCAGTCAAAAGACCCCATGATAATGCATATACCACATTCGTTGTTTGCCTTATCGGCTTCGGTATCTTTTTGATGTATTTACCAAAAAGAGTGCAAAGGCCCGTTTGTAGGTATATCCCAAGAGCCTGCAGCATAAAGAATATAGGTGGATTCCAAGGTTTTGTAGAGGGAATTTGAGATATACTACCACTAGCATGCAGAACCCCAGATATACCAAAAGCAAAAATAGAAGCGATGAGTTTTGTAATTGAGCTTTTGGGGTTTAGATATCTGTTTGCGATAAGATGATTTGTTGGTGCAGAAAATATAAGGCGGAAAATTTGGTGCCAGGCACCTCCCCAAAGCCCAGCTAGGCCTTTATTCGCGATTACTGAGAAAGAACCCCAGGTGGTGGCGTAATACCATGGTTCACCTCTGAGACCCATGAAGGAGGACGGGCCAAGAAGTAAACATCCTGTGATAGGAGCAAGAAGGAAGGCCATATCTAACGAAATAAGGACCCCAGCTATTGATAACAGCTCGCGATATACACAGCGTATGAGTGGGGACATTGCTGCAGCATGGGCAGACATAGCATAGTCGTTAGGGCCAAGCCAAAAATATGAATCATTCATCATGGTAGTTTTAACAGCGTCAAGTAAGAAATATCCAATGATGAAGCGAGGAACTTGAGTTCGAAGAATTTCAAGCCTTGTGGTAAAGCGCTTGATTCCGGTCGAGGATTTATTATTCTTAGATGCTTCATCTGCAGGTTCACCCAATTTGGCATAGATGAAAGGGGGAGGCTTTGGGAGAGTGGAAATTGTCCAATTCCAGCCAGGTCCACGGAAATTAATGACCAAGTCAGATATCCAGTCGAGTCTCTCCCGGATATTATCTGGGTATGATTGCCAATAATATTCAAACTCTGTCATTCCATCTGCGTTTGATTGGCCATGGGTTGTCCCTACATCTCTTCCACTTGAGGCCTTTGAGCCAACAGTACTTCTACCTCCTTCTCCATTTATTCTTACACGCGGCCTTAAACCAGATTCCGTACTTTCTGCATATGCTGTAGCTTTTCCCTCGTTATCATGAGTGGCAGATTTGTATTTCTGAATCTTCCTCCTCTCAATCCTCTTAGCATCGAATTGCGGCCGCATAAACACCAGCCAGGTCAAACTTGTAGCGATACCATAAGAACTCATCAAGCCAGCCACAAAACTAATTGCCATATTCTTGCTGCTCGTATGCCAAAGCGTTTTGAGCTGAAACCATGTCATAATAGCCAACACTATCCACCGAGCCTTGTATAATATTGGTCGATTCGTGTGTCGCACAGAGAGATATATTCCTAACAATATATAGCCATAAAGATGATATGGCAGAACCATAGGTCGAAGTGTTCCTTCCGCTACACGATTTTCGAAGGTTCGCCGATGGGTGGCTATGACATCTTGCGGACTTGGGGCACCAGCCTGTTTTGCAGTGAAGAGGCTTGGCATTTCCTATTGCCTTGCAGCAGCACAGTGATTAAGGAGAAGAAGAGAAAAAATGGAATAGGCTCGGAAGTTGTGACTGCACTTCACAGTACCTTCTTTGAGATGAGAAATGTTTGACAAACGCAGCTGTCAAGTGGCGTAAATCAATTTGACGATATTTTGTGTGCCGTGAGACACTTCTCCCAGAACGCCAGGGTGAAAGATAGGATACTAACTCCTGCGCCCTTAATTTTTCTATGATTAAAAAATGCAAGGCGAACGACTCAATTGTTTTCGTCAAAGATTATACCTTCACAAGATCTTACATTTTTCCCGCGTCCATATCGATGAGGTCACTATGAAAGTATAGCCAAGGTCGAAAACAAATTGTGGGACTGCCTCTTTTTGTGTTGAAATTAAATAAGAACCTCATATTTGGTGAAAGTAAAACCAGGAGTATCAAGAGCATTGACTGTTGAATTGGTATTTTTTGGAAAACATTGTTGTGTCATATTAAGAAGGTAGTTCATGATGAGGATACACTCTCCGCCCTGTTATCCCGTCGATAAGAAATGGCAAGGCAAGCCCAGCTCAAGGACCAAGTGTGGCGCAAAACTGATGTAATCTCATCATACATTTTGGGAGTATTGAAGATTCTAATCAATTATTTCCATTTACCAAAAACACCGCTACACACATACTACACAGTACTCCAAAAGCAATATCAACCATATCCCAATAATTTAAATGTGCATCATGATTCTCATTTAATTCTCATCTCCATACATACATCCATTCCTTTCTTTCTTTCCATCCATTTAACTTTCTTTCCCCTGTCCCTTCTTCAGTTTATCTTTCTTCCCCTTCTTCAGTTTATCTCCCCCCACCCACACATATACGTATCCATCTTCATAATCACTAGCATTGCATTCAAGAACCTCTGCCATTCCATCCAACCACCCACCGATTTCTCATGCACATATATTCCGCACCGGAAAAAAAAAAGTAGTAATAGTAGCAAACACTGCCAGTTCGCACAGGAACGAGTGTTGTGAAAAGTAAAGTAGTTCGAAAACCTGTGGAGAAATTTCCAGATGTGTGAAATAAAACAAAGCGATTTCCATGCACCAAACAGATATACTTCGCCCAAATGTATTTGACGAAACGTGATTTATTCCCTTTCCCCAAAAACGCCCTTCGCCATTGGAAATATGGGTTTGATGAGATGATTGAAAGAACAAGTACTCGCAGCTGGTGGTATCTACGAAAAAAGAAAATGGAAATAATGGCAAATATTTCCTATGCCCATTAACCCATGCATATATCATCAAACTTCGGCCAAGATAGACATCACACTAGCTGCTATGCGCACGCATTAGGAGCTACAGAACTGCTTAGTACAGGTTCTGGGGAGGTTGGAATGTAGATCAGCAAGTGCTTACCCTTGCAAGTGGATCCTCAGCATCTGCCGTTACAAGTGAAGGACTCTCGACACTTCCATGGTTTATAGGGCCAGTGGTAGTGTATGCACGAGGCTCGATAGTCGGTCTCAAATGTGCTGGCGTGGGACTCGATGCAGGATGTTGGTTGCTACGGGTACCATTTTGCGAGTTGGGGCTCTCTTCATTGGCAGATTGCCTTACTTCCCTACCCTTCTCGAGAAGTGCTCCTCCGAGAGTTGCACATTTCAAAATCGTCTGGATCAGATGATTTTGTTTCAAAGGCTTAGAAAGATATTCATCCATCTGGGCTTGAATACATTTCTCGCGATCACCCAACATAGCATGTGCTGTGAGGGCGATAATAGGAGTCCTTTGCGTTCCAAGACTTCTTTCGTACTCTCTAATTTTAGCGGTTGCTTCGAATCCTCCCTAAAATAATGTTAGTCATCTCTTATACAAGAACTTGATTCAGGTTGCACATACCATGATTGGCATTTGAACATCCATGAGAATAACGTCGTATCGTTTCTCCTTGATAGCGTCGAGTGCTTCCTGGCCATTGCCGACCACGGTAACAACATGATGGTACTTCTCCAAAATCTTGACCGCCAAGCGTTGATTGACAATGTTATCTTCGGCCAGGAGGATATCGAAGGATTTGGTGTTGTCCGCCAAAGAAGGCGCAGCTCGGTTCTCCAAGGCAGGAATCATACCATTGCCAAGATCGATTGTTAAACATGGAGTGGTCATGTAAGAAGTGATACCAAGGTCCAAAGCAGACTTCAAGCTGACATGAACAACAGGAGCTAAGAGTACAATCGGGATGTACTTGAACTCATCAATTGATCGCAATTTTCGAGCAGTCTCAATCGAGTCCACAACGATCACATCATAAGTTGAAGCTATCTTCTCCTTTGTTCTTCCATTGCCGAGAAGGATGGTGTGCTGTTCAGAATCGACAACAACGGGGACCAAACCAAGTTGTGTAAGCATAGTGATTATTTCTTTGCCATGACCGGTTTGACCTTTGTCGATAAACAGAACATTGTGACCTTGATACGGCTTGAGTTGTTTCTGAATGAAGCTGATATCCGAGGTTGCGAGACGGACAGTACATGTGAAGTAGAACGAACTGCCCTTGCCATACTGACTCTTGACCCAAACATCTCCACGCATGAGGTTCACGAGTCTCTTCGAAATCGATAAACCTAGACCAGTACCTCCGAATTTTCTCGTCATAGATCCATCGGCTTGTTGGAAAGTGTCGAAAATCAAATTGAGCTTATCAGCTTGGATACCAATACCAGTGTCAGACACGCAGAACTCAACCGCATATTCGTTTGGCGCGCAATGATCTTGCTCGGCTTTTTGAATTGTCAATGAGACTTCACCATGTTCTGTGAATTTGATCGCGTTTCCAACCAAGTTAAGGATAATTTGTCGAAGTCGGAACGAATCACCAACAACGTGATCTGGTACTGAGCTATCCACACGGTAGGTAAGATCCAAGAATTTCTCATTTGCCTTCACAGCAAGTGTCTTCAGTGCATTGAAGACAGTTCCTCGAAGGGTATATGGAATTTCCTCCATAATCATACGGTTTGCTTCGATCTTGGACAAATCTAGAATATCGTCAATAATGGTCAATAAACTGTTGGCCAAGTTATGGACAATATTGAGCATTTCTCTCTGATACTGTGTAAGATCCGTATCAAGCGTTAACTGCGTCATTCCGATAATACCATTCATCTAATAATCCGATGTTAGCAAAAGAGCAGATATAAAAGGTTTGGGGACAGTAAAAAATTTTACTAAGGAAAGGTGTTGATGAACAGAATATATCTGCCACAGGGCATCTCAAAGTATCATGAACAAGTGAAAAGACGCTCCAGCTGGATGTAGGAGATGTTGGTAGAGGATGAGAGGGGTACTAACAGGTGTTCGGATTTCGTGAGACATATTGGCCAAGAATTCAGACTTTGTTCTGTTGGCAAATTCGGCAGCCTCCCTAGCCAAGGTGTTTCTCTGAATACTGTCCCTCAAGTTGTACACCATCTGGTTGATCTTACGTTTCAACTCATCCATTTCCCCAGATGCCTCGACAGTGATCAACTTTGTGAAATCACCATCCGTTGCAGCATTAGTAATATCACCAAAGGCGCGCACTTGTGTTGTCAAGTTGTTAGCCATGGTGTTGACATCAGTTGTAATCTCTTTCCAACGGCCCCCAATCCCAGCGACGTCGGCCTGACCACCCATCTTTCCATCCACACCCACATCCTTGGCGACTCTTTGCACCTCGTTGGAGAAGATACTCAATCTGTCTACCATGTTGTTTATGGTTTCTTTTAGTATGAGTATTTCACCCGCAGCAGCGACCTCAATTTTCTGACTCATGTCTCCATTGGCAATAGCTTGTGTAACCGTCGAGATACCTCGTACTTGAGTGGTCAAATTTCTGGCCATCGTGTTCACATTTTCGGTGAGGTCTTTCCACTTTCCTTCCACGTTATCAACTTGGGCTTGCCCGCCAAGAGTTCCGTCAGTTCCGACTTCCCTCGCTACCTTGCTAACCTCGAAGGCAAATGTGCCAAGTCTGTCCACCATGGTATTGATGGTGTCTTTCAGCGAAGCGATTTCTCCCTGCACTTCCACTTCGATCTTCTTGGTCAGGTCTCCTCTCGCGACGGCGGTAGTAACCTTGGCGATCTCTCGTACTTGTGTCGTAAGATTCATGGCCATACCATTCACATTTTCGGTTAGGTCTCTCCAAGTGCCTTCGACATCATGCACTGTTGCTTGTCCCCCCAATCTACCTTCCGTACCGACCTCCCTGGCGATCTTCGTGACTTCTCGCGCAAATTGTTGTAGTTGGTCCACCATGGAATTTATAGTCTCCTTCAACTGCTTGATTTCTCCCTTGCACTCTGCTTGAACCTTTTGAGTCAAATCACCCTTCGCCACAGCCGTCGTGACGATTGCTATATCGCGCACTTGCGTGGTGAGATTATTGGCCATGGCGTTGACGTTCACTATCAATGTGTTCCACATGCCCTGGACGCCTTCGATTTCTGCTTGTCCCCCGAGAATACCCTCCGTTCCGACATCTCTTGCTACGCGGGTGACCTCGGCAGCGAAAGTTCTTAGCTGATCCACCATGGTATTGATAGTTTGTTGTAATTGTAGTATCTCGCCCTGAGCCGGTCTCTCAATCTTTTGTGTGAGATCTCCATGGGCTACAGCGGTAGTGACGGATGCAATTTCTCTGACTTGGTCGGTGAGGTTTTGTGCCATAACGTTGACTAGAAACAATTAGTATATTCATCCACGTCGTTGGAATCTTTAACCAGATGGTAAAGCACATACCATTGTCAGTCAACTCCTTCCATGTACCGTCGACGCCTGAAATCTTGGCTTGTCCACCAAGGATACCTTCTGTGCCGACTTCTCTAGCTACACGAGACACCTCACTGGAGAATATTTGAAGCTGATCCATCATAGTATTGATAACCTATAGAAAGTTAGAAGGCAAAGAGTGGGAAAACTCTGATATGATAATGCTTACCCGCTTGAAAGTCGTAATCTCAGGGTCCATCTCCACGGAGTGGATTTGTACTTTCTTACTGAGATCACCCCTAGCTACAGCTGTAACAATTTCACCTATTTCTCGAAGAGCCTTTTGGAAAGCCTCGTTGGCTTGTTGATGCTTCTTTAATTCTCTTTCGAGTGCTGCTACGCGTTCGACCTCGAGAACATTAAGTGCCTGTTCTTGTCTCTGCTTCTGCTCAAAAAGTTGAGCATGTACACCGGCCAACTCTGATTTCTGACTATCAAGTTGTTTAGATTGATCGTCGACATGTTCGCGGAGTGCTTCTAGTTCCTCATCACTTAATTTTGTAAATTTGGGAGGTCGTTCACCGCCGGTGGGCGCTTCTCTTGCGGCAAGTAAGGAATTTACGAGTTGTTGTCGGGATGTAGTACTCTTCGAGGCTCGAGATGGAGCACCAGTGAGGACATCGGCGAAAGCAGATGGTGCTCCTATCTCATTCGGCGTATCAGGCAACACATGATTATTGGCTGTCGCTTTTGCTTCTAATCTCTGAACCCTTGATACCAACGCCGCAAGTTCTCGCTCGAGGGCAAGCTTCTCTGCTGTATCTGCACCTGGTAACCTAATCCCTTTGTTGCCGTAAACATTCGCCTGCGGAGAGTCGAGACTCAATACTGCGAGAGTTTGCAGGATCGCAGTCGTGTGAGCTATCGTAGTGTCCCCCATTTTGATCTCAAAATTTGCAGCCAGGCTGCTAAGTCGTCACAAATTATTTTCCCTCTACCATGAAGTCGAAAATGATTGTTGCCCGCTTCGACGGTGTCGGAATTTTCGAACTGTAAATCTAATACGAGGTGGTGTATGAAAGAGTGGACGAGCTGCAAGTTTGTTAGGGATAAGTTGAAAAGCGAGTCAAAAGACTTCACGATTGCATGACGCTCTTGAGGAGGGTAAAAAGGGATGAATTATTACAATGATTGGGAGCAGGATAAGAATCACCTCAAGTCTTTTGAAGATGTGGATTGTCTTTTCTTTCGTAGAAGTGCAACGGCCTGTCTCCCTTGTCAAGTCGACAACTTTGAACTCCACCACGAAGCGATAATGCCGATTCCCGATTGGAAGGGATTTAAAAACAGCACAGTCCCTGATAATAGAGGTGGGATACTAAGATAGAATTGATAATACCGAAAAGTGAAATCTGAAGAGTGGTAAATGTGTGCCGGTTGTGAAAAAGAGAGGGAGGGAGAGGAAGACCGAGTGAGAGAGTGAGAGCAGTTGGTAGATCAGGTCCACTAATGAGAGGGATGATTAAGGAAAATAAATTGTTGTCGTTGTCGTCGTCGTTGGCGTTTTGACGTCCGGATGTTTATCTCTACTAAATTCGTAGTTGGTCTTGAAAGAAAGAATAATCTTTCTATAGGGAGTAAGTAAGGTATGTACAATAGAGGATAGTAGGAATTGGATTAAAGTTTAAAGGCGATGTCCACCCGCAAGAAGCATTCGCTGATAGGTTTCTCTTCTCCTCTTTCCCTTCAATAATGTTATGTATGGATGGATTTGGGCAGATTTGAAGGAGTGAGTGTAGTAGTTATTAGGGTAGTTTAGCTAGTTTAGTCTCCCGAATTTCACTATCTAAACTTTATCAAGAGGCTTAGCGGTTTAGCGGTTGCTTCCACAGGGACCAAACCTTCCGTGAACCTTCGAACATATAATCTAGGTACCCAACTACTGCCTAGTGATTGAATAGAAGGGCTCTATAATTCACTAATTTCATCTAAGATTAGAATTTGTGATTAAAGTCAAGAAAGAAAAGTTTAACAAGAATACTAAGTGTCTAGATAAACAAAGAAAAGAAAATGGTATAACAACAAAGAGCCAATTACTCTACTAGTCCTTTCATCAGTCAGTGTTCTAATGATTCAAACATTGACAAATTCAATCTTCTAAAATATGTCAAGGCTTAATGAATGTCTTTCTTTGGGTATTGTCCATACCTAGGTAGTATCCGCTTTCTAACTTTTCTGACTTCCTTCGATTTTGTTCTCCAGATGAAATCTACCTATCACAATGAACATAGCATACCACACAAACAGTTGACACAAGCCCGTTCAACCTTTTGACCAGGGACAACAGAAAGGTAAGAAAGGTAAGAAACCTGAATGGCTTGTTTGTATCCGGAAAGCCAGGATACAGATGCCAACTACAACCCAAAGAGATGAACCGACGAATCGTAAGTCATGTCAAATTCTACACGACATCTTCTCCCCACGATAAATTACTTTATATTGGAGGAAATGATCTCTCTTTCTATCCAATGAACCTTCTCCCCGGTTTGTGCTCGCCTCAACAGGTATGCATGCAAATGTAGTGCTCGCCGACATCTACACGTTTTTTGCTTTTTTTCTCTCTCTGGGAATCTGTTGCCCAAGTAAGGTGGGAGGCGTACAGAGTCATGTCACGAGCCTTTGATAATGATAATGAGGCTTTGATTGTACCACCAAAGATTCCATCCATCAACGGTTTTTACTCGTGTTCATTCAAGATTCATCCCTTCAATCCCTTGAATCCCTTCTTTTACCAACACACTGGATCCTCTCCCTCGCATCACTCGTACAGCGAAACCAATCTTAAAAACTTCTCAATAATTTGGGGATGAACCTGGAGAGGATCAATTCTGCTACATCATACACTTCATACATTTCATACACTTTCCATTCATGAAACAAAAAGACCTCAGCAAAAAGCAAAAGAGAGAAACTTTCAACCCTTGATATATCAATCCAAATTATGATCACGAACCACAGAATTGAAACGTTTCAGATTTTCGATCAGCGAGTAGATCTCCGCGCCCGATCTCTTCTTTTCCGTTAAACGAGACAAGATTGACTGTACTTAGCAATGAACAGGCCTTTTGTAATGAAAATTTAACATTGATATTGGGAAAAGATCTTCTGCATTAAATTAATTCCTCTTACGGTGTATTGCCTGATAACTCTCAAGCAACACGCCTGAAAAGTTAGAGAGAACTTAAATACCGGATCTATTCCTACCGCTAATTCATCAATCCTTAATCCATAAGGTTAACCCATACATCCATTATCATTATCATGGTCACTATCCATTCAATTGATGGGATAATTCTCGGTTAACAGAACACTCCAATCATACTCACTCAAGACTCAACAGATACAAAAAGCCAGCAAAATCCCTCCATCCCTTCCTTCAACAAGCTTTCACAAATCAAAAGCCGGCATTACTAAGGTTAATGCACAATACATAATTTAATACTTTGCTTAACTTCCAGGATTGTGCATGCAAAAGGCCAAAGTGGCATGAATAAATAAATAATGAATAAATGAATAAATGAAAACCTCCACTATTTCACACCACTAACCATACCATACTATATTGGCGTAAACCAGTTGTTGTTCTTATTATTGTTGTCATCACCAAGCTAACCACTATCAATCAATACGTGCGGAGGCTGTGCACAACTTTACTTTCTTCTCCTTCCATTCATTCATTCATTTCATTTCATTATTCAATCCGTAAACTTTTCATCCTCCCATTAATAAATACCATCCATACCTAGGAACTTCCGTATACGGAAAACCCGAAAGAGCAAATTTAGCCAACAAAGCAAAACAAGCAAAAGCAGAGGCAAAAGAAACAATTATTCAAGAGCCGCTTAACTTTGACTTGAATATAATCATGTTATCCCTGTTTATTTAGATACTAACACCCTCTTTTTCTTTTCTTTGAGTAGGTGTAAGTTATAAAGAAAAGTATAGTATAATTAATTATTTGAGTTATTATTTTTTTTTAAAAAAAAGATAAGAATAATAATATATAAAGTAAAGTATAATAAAATATATATTAAATTATTTATAAATGTGACGGAAATCCCTGCTTTCCTCCCACCCTTATTATATAAGAAACCTCAGGTACATTAACCATGTCCACACATGATACGATTACTCGAGATTAGTATGCGATTTAGGTGACCTGAGGATCAGATCCGGACAAGTACTAGGTATCAATGGTTATCGGTAAAGTAAGATCATTGGAGGAATAAATATGACTTCTTTTGTGACGCCTCACACCTCCGGGTCACGTGGCATGCCCCGTTTGTATTTAATCATAGGAAAACTCTCTACTCTTGTCTTGTTGGGATGCGAAGACTCAACACCTGTACGCGGTGCATCCTACGAACCTCCAGCTCTCTTATGAGAGTCTGCAGAGCTAAGTTTGAGTTATTTGATGGAGTCGTGGTAATTGGAAGAGGAAGAGGCGCCCGATCACGACGTTTTTACCCGTTTGCGGTTTTTTGACAGTTGCATTATCGAAATGCGCTCTCTACAACACTACCTTTATTACGAAACAGAGGACAACACCATCATCTACGACAATACGCCACGAAATCATCTCACTTCTTAAAAGTGAGACTCCTCTGGAACATATAGTACAACTCGACATCTTTGACGCGTATATGTTATATACTGTATACCTCCCATGATCGACACGACTGAAACGACAACAATTTATATACCTTCCATACGGGAACACCGGAGGAGTACTGTTGAAGGACCTGAGCTGATGACGAAACTTACTCTGCTCTCATTCAGCGGAGGTATGCTACTTACGGAATCGGGACACCCGTACAAGCCACTACCTGTGCATGCTATAGTTACGCTATATGAGGATTGGTGCTCCTTCATAAGCTTTCTATTAGCAGGATGATCAGAATGAGGACGAGGCAATCCTGACGGTGGGCGATTACAGTACGTTCTGGTATATAAGGAGTAATTGGATTGATGGTATCGGGAAGGGGATCAGGGATGAAGGGTTTTCGAGTACAATGTTTTAATAGTATGAGGGGAAGGGAGAGAGATCAAGAGCCAGTGATCTAGTGGACGAGGATGACCACAATTACAACCCCAAAAGGCCTACCGGCCCAAACCCCCCCTGCGAAGGCAATCATGTAAACCCTGCCCTAGCCCCCTTTAAATTGTATATAAATACTCCCCCTAGCTAGCTAGTAAACCACTCAGAGGCTTCTCCTCTGAGCGTCATTTGTCCAAAACTGGAATAGATGGCTAAGGTTATCACGCGCCAAGGCGCGTGGGCCTACGGCCTATGACGATAAACACAATCAATCAATCAATCAATCTCTACTCTTGTTTTCCTTCTTCTTTTCTCCTTAGCTTAGTATTTTCTAATACAAGATACTTTACCCAGTATTCTTGAGTGTGACATCTTTTTGCCTAGCCATTGCGGCTAGGCCATTCATTTGTGTATATATAGAGTAGCTATCCCCATCTACAGGTGCTCTTCACCTGTAGATTCTAAGTTAAATACAATTGCTGGTCTATAAACACCCTTTTGGTCACAATAAATAATAGATTTTTAAATTTATTCTTTCAATCATTTTTAAAAATTAAATATTGATAATTTAATAACAAAATATTAAAATATATTAAAAGGAATGACCTCACACAGGGAATAGTGGGAAGCTGATAGGGCAGAACTGAGGCTATATTGGTCTAGTATATTAATCACTCACTATTTAAGTGTCACGATTCATTAATTCACGTGACCTCGAGGACCTTTTGGACCTTAGGGTCCCAAAGGTCCTCAAAAGATGATATAGGGTATATAAACATTCATTTAGTCTCGTAGTTAAGGAGCTTTGTGCTCAACTTAGTTATCAATTAGTTTACCTACATTCTACTTGATCTAGTAACGACTTCACTTCCAAGTGAAGACCAGTGATAATGTGACGCCTCACACCTCCGGGTCACGTGGCATGCCCCGTTTGTATTTAATCATAGGAAAACTCTCTACTCTTGTTTTCCTTCTTCTTTTCTCCTTAGCTTAGTATTTTCTAATACAAGATACTTTACCCAGTATTCTTGAGTGTGACAGATAAAGCCTTAACCCACAACTACCAACCAGACGAAACCTTAGGCAGCCGCTGCCTCCAGTATAGTATCGTTACACATTAATCTTTTTATCGTTTTTACAAAACAAAAAAAATCCTATAAATAAAATCTTACAATCATTTCTTTTTTTTTTAAATGTCCATCATTAATATCCTTTATTAAAAATTTATAAATTCCTATTTAACATAAAATTCTTTATTCAAAATACCTACCCCTCTATCCCTTTATACATCCTCGTCACCTCATCTCTATATCTCATCTCATCACCTCACCTCACTCCACCATTCTAACACAAATCTATCAATCCACACAACCAAATCCAACCAAACCCAAACAAATCCAATCTCATACACATCGCCCTTCCCCTCTATTACGTTGTAACATTATAACTATTATCATGTGTTATAGGATCACATGAATAGTCTTGTGAGGGAGCGAAGGAGCGAGATTCGAATCTCGCTCCCCAGCTCCATCGCTCCAATGTTGGAATACGAAGGTCTATATAATCAAGATGGATTCCCTTTGTATAGAGCTTCGTGCTCAAGATCAAGATCAATCATTTAGTATACTCTACTATTAGTTACGAATTGCATTATTGTCATTACTTTAAGTCCCTGCTTGACGCCTAGTTATAAACCACCTCGAGAGCCTAGAGCACTTCCACGTGATCTAGACGGCAAACCTCGTAACACCCTCCTTCAATTCAAAAATCCCAAAATCCAAAATCCCAAAATCCAAAATCCCAAAATCCCCAAGCCCTCAAGCCCTCACTCCGAAAAAAGAATAAATAAATAAATTATTAAAATTTCATATTTCTATATACCTACAAACCTATATACCTACAGAACTACATATACCTATACCTATACAGCACAGCACATTCATCTACATATACCTACTACTACTAGCTAGACAAAGACACGCCTACACCCGCCTCTGCAATATCATCTCAATCCATATCGAACCATTGAGTTCCTTCAGCCCAGTCAGTCCCTTCAATCCAGCCAAACCAAGTAAAGCAGCCAGTCAGCTAGTCAGCCAGTCAGCCAGTCAGCCAGTCAGCCACCAGAAACCAGAAACCACCTACCGTCAAACAACACCCATACACCCCTCTCCTACCTTATGACATATCATCTCAATAATTAACTAATAATCAACTTCTCCTTCATTTCCACCTATCCTCCTCACACATACTTCTTCTTCCCCTTCCCCTTCCCCTTCCTCTTCCCCTTCCTACACCTCAAACCCTAACAACATCGAAACTCTTCCAAATGCCCACCGAAAACATAAGAGATCTTTAAAACCCCCAAAACAAAATATGCCAGTGGTATCTCTCAGTGAAAAAAAAAAACGCCATCCATATTAAATCCCTCCCCCTTCATTAAAACTCATAATTACTACCCATCATGCATTCGGACCCTCATTTTATTCTCCTCCCGAAGAAAGACCAACTCTCCTCTACCTTCTCGGCAAATTATTAGCCCCAAATCTTGGACCACCTCCACTCGCCAAACTCTGTCTCACAATCATTTCCGCCGCTGCAGCGGCTGCCAATCTTTCCTTCTGTCTACTCCTATCTCTTAAATAAGGAGTTGCTTCCGGTCTCATCCTTAAAATCCTCAAGATCATGTCATCACTTGGATCTGCTTGTGCCTGTTTCCTCTTTTCTTCCTTTGCCTTTTTCATCGTTCCCAAATTTCGGCTTAACATGATACTCTTACTTCTAGCCATTGGAGTCGAGCCCATGAGGCCGCCAAAGGAAGCACCAAGAGTAGCAGGTGCAGAGAGACGATTGCGTTGTTGTTGGGCACGTTGAGCGGTCGCTGTGGCCATTCTCTCAGAGGTACGGATGAGGTTGTCGGTGGTGTCAAAGTAGAAGAAATTGAGTGAGGCGAGTTCGTGATATTTAGGGGATTTAAGAACGTCAGCCGGTACTCCCATTGCCTCGCCAGTTTCTTCATCTCGAGCATAGAAAAATTCGAATAAAAGTTCAAGCCATTTAAAGACAATGTCCATTTCTTGCTGCGTGAGGGGTCTTTGAGTCGATGGCTTATCGGAAAGAGGTGGAACTAAAAGACTCTCGAGGGCAAGGAGAACTTCCTTCCATAATCGAGTCATGACCATAATCATGGATGCATCCGTTAAAGTCTGCTTCATGATGGCGAAATTCTCATCAAAGTAATTGAATAGAGGCTTTAAAGCATTTTCAACATCTTGGGGAGTTAAGGTCGGGGCTACCGATTGTCGGTTCTTCCAGAGACTAGTTACAGATGCAACTGAAATACCTCGAGAGAGTAAGCCTCTCAGAGATTCTTGTGAAAGAGAGCTGTTAATGTATTGTGACAGCTAGAATTGTTAGCTCACGTTCTTGACTTGCGGTTTTTTAGTCATACCTTATCAGAGATCTTGCGTGTCATGTCCCTTTCTGTTCTTTTGAGCAAGCGAAATGCTTTACCGAAATAGAATTGAATATCATCACGTTCCCCCTCCATACTGACACGCAAAAGTAATCTACCTTGGGTATCGAGGTTGAGCCAATACTCACGAGGCATATAATCGCTGAAGTGAGATGGATCCAACTTCAAAGAAGTCCTCCCAACATAATCATGATCACCAAACGTGTCCCAATCCCAGATGGTCGCAATGATGTTCAATGGACCTTGCACAGTAATATCCACTGATTCATCCCAACGAGGATTGAGACTTCTCATTACCACTCGGGTCTTAGCTAAACGCTTTTGATATTCATCACCGAGAACGACGTAAGGATCGCTAGTGCCATTAGGGTCACAAGCCTTAAGGTCCTCGCCTTCAACGATCTTGATGGTGAACACGTATTTTGCAGTTCTTCTCTTTTTCTCTACCGGCGGTGCATTCTTAGCAAGAAGATCCGCACATGCATCGACATTTATTGTCTTCTCAAGCGCATCAAGTTGCTGCACAGCATACTCGATGTTGTTGAGCTTAACAAAAGACTGCGGTTTCATTAGAATCATCCTATTATCTTGCATAAAAGAGACTTACTTCGGGATAGAATTGAAAAGGTTCTATCTTTTCCTTATTGTTCCAAGCCTCCTTGGCAAGTTGCATCCACCTTTCCTGTTTCGACTGTGTTGCCGCCGCTTCTTGTGCGGGAGACAACCTGTCCATCTCTTTAGAGAACTTCTGCTCGATGACTTCGCAATATCTGGCAAGTCCAATGCCAAAAGATTTCGACAGAGCCGTCATAAATTTAGCGTGCTGAATCGTATCGGCCCAGTTAAGTTGAAAGATCTGATCGGCCATCTGATTGAAGAGACGGAATATATCAATGATAGACACACTGTGACGTTCATCGTCTGATGGGACCTGGTCAGGATTATCTGAGCGAACTTGAAATTGGTCTTGTTTGATAGCCTGATCAACAAGATCAACCGTTTTTGCATCGGCAGTGCGAATCCACCGCCAAACAAAATCAGCAAGCAAGTCTTCTATATTGAAGGCGAAGGATCTACTTGGTAGAACCTTGTGATGAATGCTGCGGATCTCTACAAGTTCCTTATAGAGATCAAACCCGTCTTGTAGAGGAACTTCGCTTTCATTAATATGTGCTACGTGTAGAATTCTCTTAATCAAATCATTGGCATCGTCCTCGAAGCTAGGAAACATCGTCTCGACAAGGATTGTCAAAGGGTTAACGCCCATTATTTCAGGGTTCTTTCGATACCTCTTCTGGATCCGCTCACATAACTTTACTACGGATTTCCCGAGCTGAACAACGTGGAAAAATTCCCACTCCTCCTGATTTTGAGGAACTTCTGCTTCAAGGTAGTCCCTATACACATCCGCAGCTTTAGATTTAAGACCTTCAGTCAACTGTTCAACATAAGCATCGTAGCCGCCAGGGCTAGTGGAGAACAAAGGATCGTTTTTGATATGGGTTTCTAGGATAAGTAAAACTGGGCCAGGGGAAGGCGGCTTAGCCTCATAACAATGTTGTAGGAGATCATATAGATCACGGAGAAGTGCATCATGCAAGTTTGTCAGAATTTGACGGTACAAAGCAAAATCATGGATCGTCCAGTCGTTCTGATCGATAGAGGATAGACTTGCAGAATGTGTGTGCGTATGTAAACGCTTAGTTTCTGAAGGCGGGGGATTTTTGACAAACTCAAAGGCACTATCAAGCCCATCAAGTCCAATTTCCTGATCCATAAATTTTTGGCTCGCGACATCCAAGAATAGAACAAGCCTTGAAAATTGTGGAATTCTCCAGCGAACACATAATTCCGTCAACAACTCTAGAGACTGTTTGCTGAGGGGTTGATTCTCAGCCCCGTCAGCCTGAGCGTGGATCTGATCATAGGTCATGGCATAAGTTAGGATTGTTCGGTAATACGCTCGTGTATCTGGCGGTATAAATGTAAATGTGGATTCTTCGAGAAATATCTTGGAGGGCTCATCGTCCTCCAGAGACAACGAAGACATATCCGCGGGTTGATCGAAATTGTAGGCTGGGCTTCCATCTATCGGACTTGTGATGGCTATAGACTTGGCTAAGTCTGCATACGCTTGATCTTCGGCACCCGAAGAGGGCACGGAAAGTGGTGGGAGATTCCTATTCTTGCCAGTGGAAGCTTTGACAAGATCTGGCCTAATTTGCAATATTTCGGATATCATTGCCGTAAGCTCTGGTATTTCTGCCCGCTTCCATGCTTGATATCCTTCATCAACATCAAAATCCTCGCTTCGAAGAGTCCTTTTAGTGTTCGCATTCAGGCAATGCTGGTAGGATTTTAAATCAGTGAGCGCTGCAGATTCCGTCCAGATATTCTTGTTCAAGTCAATGTCTGTTTGGACCTCCGAATTGCTCATACCAAATATTTTTCCAACAACTTGTGCCATGGGCATGTCTTTGACATCGTAGCTCACCGGTGCAGTCACTTCTATTGAATGCCCACCACCAGGAGCGGTAGAAGAGTTAACATATAGATCTTGCGAATTCGTCAATAACTTATTCTCCAAGGTCGTCAGACGACTCATCAGCTCAGGTCGATCTTTGTCTTTGTCAAGGTCCTTTAGAGTTGCACTAATCAATCTCACGAAGAGTGCCACATGGCGATCCACGAGGATTTTCCACGATTCATCATCTGCTGCCTTGCCTTTCTGTAGGGATTTAGTGGTATTTGAATAGAATATCAAAACCAAATCTTCGACACGTCTCTCCTTATCCATACGTTTTCGAAAGCCTGGTTCGGTAAGAGCTGTGTACGCCTCGGCGAAGGTTCTTTTGACGATGGGTTCTTTGTACTCTGGCCGCCTCTCAGTTCCCGTCAATACTCCCTGCAACCGCTTCTCCAATTGCGACATGAAGCCATGGGGAAATTTGGTTTTTGTATCCTTCAAGAGAGAGAAATCCTGCATTAACTCTCCTATCATCACACTCTTCCTTGAGACCATCTTCCTCTCTGCGGGGACATATTGTTTCGTCTTTCTTCGAGGCTGAAGGAGGTGGTGCAGGTATGCCACTCTGAGGGCGAATGTATATGCATCGGTGTAACTCACAGCTTTCGGTCGTGATCGAGAACTATTTCGAGAGATAGACATGCGCTCGTCATTTGCGAGACTGTTCACTCGACGGTTGGGCCGAGTTCGAGAGGCGGATGACATTTTGTCTTCCCGCAAAACACTTATGGGGCAGATCCAAAGAGGAGAGGGAGAGGGAAAGGGAGAGGGGAGGATGTTGCCAAGTCGTAGTTCAAAGCTTCTGGGAAACCAAATTTATCTTTTTGGAAGATGCGATTCCAGATTCTGACGCCCTCTGAGTTTCGTGTGATAGCTGTAAGAGCATTAATATATCTTGACAATGAAAAGCGATAGTAAATTCAAATATGCAGAGAACGAATGGGTTGGTTATTGAGGTAACCTTTTTTTTGGGTAGATGTATGTCAAGGAGAGGCGTAAGGAGGAGTAACGGTAGGGCAAATGCCAGCCTCATGAAAATGGGGGAGGATTGAGATTGGGAGAATACCTTAATTTGGAGCCGCTAATGTATTTTTTCAGGGGGTCAGATGGTCTATTAAAGTGGCTTGAATGCTTAATTTGGGGGACCAAGTTCCAAAGTTGTTTCTCTATAAAATGGTGCGTGTGTGCATTGATCGTATTCTTTTACTCTTCTACGAGGTGTGTAGCAGTAAAAGAAGCTTCATAAAAGAATTCGAAGGGGAAGTGAATGTGTTCAATATTAATGCGAGGGGTAAGATACGGGAAAGGTAAGGAAAAGGGAGTGAAGTTACAAAAGGGATCATTTGTCTTGGGATTGATTAATTTAGATGAAGAAGATTGGTTGATTCAATTAATTCGATTGATTCATGATCGAATGTTGTTTTTATTCAATTTCCCATACATAGCTGTACTTCATAACAGTATCGTGTACCTTCATATCATCACCCACCTTATCATGTTATATACTAACCAATATCCCTTAAGCTTCTTACCAGAGCTTTCTTGACTTGTCTAAATTGTGTAATGAAGTTTGAGGTTCGAACTGTGAAGCTGAAGTATCCTTTACTCCAAGCACATATATGTTAACGTAGGTATCAAAGAATATTCTGTTGTGAATATATATGATTGATTGTTCACTGTTCTTATGACAATGAGGGCATACATGCACACCTATCATTCTCCAGTGCATGGGCACTAACTGTTTTGATCCCGCAGCCTAAGAACGCTCTGTCGGGAACTGTGAGCCAGTCTATTTATTGCCTCCTGATGCCTGAAAAGGAAGAAGAAGAAAAAGAAAAAGGAAAAGAAAAGTAGCTAGGTAGCATACATACCCGCTAAGGTCATAGGTGCGGTGGTTTATTTGCCGTGGCATTAATTAAATTCACCACTAGTAGTCAACACTGCTTCCACTGCTTCCACGCCGCAATTGGTCGATAGGTCGATAGGTCGATAGGTCTTAGCAATTGGCCCCGTTCATTCATCATCCACCACCATTCATTGATTCATTGTATTAATCCGTCCATCAACTTCAACCACCGCAAGATAATGCCATAAAGCATTATATTGATTTGGTCAACAAATCCATCAAGTGAATAATAGTGGAATCATCGCAGATAATTTTATCGCTACATGATCACTCTATATATCATCAAGTATGCTGGTTGCTCATACAGAGGAAAGTAGTACTGCCACCACCGTGATCGATCCCATATAAGACTACAGCACAACCCGCATCCTCCGATTTCCAACTCCGCATCATTATGACAGCCCACGTCCCTCCTCCTGATCCACAGCTCGATGATATCGTATCACATTCCGAAGAACTGTCTCTTTTATGTCCAAAAACTTCGGCCGCTGCACAGCCTTCTGATAATTCCATGTTACTTGATCGTGCTTCCGGTGGTGCAATGGCTACACCAACATCAACCTCCGGAAAGGCTGACGAGGCTGGGATCGATGCGAGGACCAAAATTTCTAGTTTATTAAAGGATAAGGAACGAGAATGGACCGCTGTCGTGGAAAAAAGGACCGGTCCTTTGCGATTGTTGGATTTACCTATGGATGTTCTGAAAGAAATTGTGAAGGAGGTAGACTGTCCACCTCGCAGCCTCATCGTCCAAAGCTAATGGGATATTTAGGTTACGCATACGAATGACTTGACATCACTTGCCCTCACCCATTCTGCCTTGCACAACCTAGCAATACCTTATATTTATTCGCGGTTTGATATCGTTTGGCCTGATGCACACGCTACGTCTGATCCGAGGACCGGAGTCGATGCACTTACTTATGGACTTTCTACTCTCTGCATGGGCAACGCATTCCCCAACTCGAATCTATCCCAATCTTTCGTCTGCAAGCATTGCGGGACAGATAATTCCACAACCTGCAGCCATGAGGTCAAACCAGAGCCCTTCAGTGCCCCCAGACGTATGGGGAATGAATATCCACAGTTTACTAGAAAGTTCTCCCTTGGAAACGGACCAACCGACTGGGTGCAGGAATATCTTATAACAAAAGAGAGTGGAAAGATGTTGGGTACTCTTGTTGCGCTGGCCGTGGCCAGAATGATAAATCTGGAAACTTTTGTCTGGGATATGCCCACCGGGGTGTTGAGGGACGTTTGGCTTGCCCTTTCCTCCTTACAATATAAAAATCCAAAACAAGAATGCCGGTTAGAACGTGTTTGGGTTAGGTGGCATGATAATACGGAAGCCATTCACATGTCCTCAGCACAGAGCCCAAGCTCGCCCGCCATTACCACGAACCAAATGTTAGCTGGAACGACGATGAGCTCCATAGGATGGATCGTGCCCCCCGGTTCTTCAACAAGCTCTACACCTTCTACACAGACCATGGCGTATGCACAAGGTCGTGTAGAATATCCTACACTCAGCGTACTTCCACCATTACAAAGTTTGTCTGTGTTAGACATTGATGAAATAGATTATCTAGACGAAATGAGTGTCTTGGTAGAGCGATCGAAGGACAAACTTCGGGAACTTCGTGTTGGTATTTCCGCGAAAGCCATTCAACGCGATTTTGCTCTTCCATGGGACGGGCCTGAGCTCCAACAGGTTGATCACAAAGCGAAGTGGCCTGGTGCCAGTAAGATTGGCGAGCGAAGATTGGGCGGAGTCTTAGGAATCATCCTGGGCCGTGTATTCGATGTTCGGAACAAACGGAGGGCAAAAAATGAGAGAACGAAGGGTCCTAAATTGGGTTCTTTCATGGGAAATAGTCAGCCGTCGGCCCAGCAAAATGGCAGCAATGCTACAGAAATAGTACTTCCCGAAATCGCAGGAACTGATCCTATGGAGCCCGGCTGGATTGATAAAGAAAGTCCGGCAGCGTCAGGTTCACTTAACCCGCCTGGTGTAGCATTCAATATCGAAGCAGACTCTCTTCCAGATAATGTTGATCCTAGCCAGGAACAATCAGCATCGAGTACCCTCTTGGCGCCTCACTCTGACATGGACTCACTTACCGCGCTAATATCTGAACATCAACTTAGCTCGAATGATGATACTACAGTCCACGATATCTTACAACCACCCGTGCTTTCCGATATTCCTGCAGAACCTCCTTTGCGACGTGCCCAATCATCGAATAAGAAGCAATCACATTTTTCCGAAATCTCTCCCAGTGGCAGAGACAGACTCGAGGGAAAACTACGCCTACAAACATTGGAACTGGAACGGGTTCCTTTATCTGTGTATGTGCTGCATAGAGCCTTTGACTGGACCGTTTTAACAAACTTGACTATTCTCGACTGTCCACAACACGATAAACTTTGGTCCACACTTAGAAAACATTTTGCACCTTCACCTTTAGGCAATCATACTTCAGCGAAACATAGCACTCAAATGTTATATCATCTGAATCTTAAAAAAGTACATACTGATGCTGCATCCCCTTCCCTCATTTTATTTCTGAAAGAAACATTAGCACCAAATACTTTAGAAACACTGTTTTTACAGGATCGAAGACGTGCATCAAACTCGTCGGTTACAATTGTAAGTTTTTACATCATTGTAAAAAAATTTAGTCGAGCGCTAATCGAACTATAGGAATCTATCTATAAAGGGCCACTTAAGAGACATCGTGCTAGTCTTAAAAAACTATTATTGGATAGCTCCGAAAGGCCACCGAGAAATGTGAATAATTCAGTAGAGTCTTCCTCGAAATGGAAAGCCTGGATGCCCAATCGTGATGTCCTGAATTTCATCACAAGTGGGCGTATGACCAATCTCCGCGAATTAAGTATTGCAATCGACTACAGAGACTGGGTAAGTCACTTTGGGATCATTATTAACATACATTCCAAGCATTCTTGAAATGCTGTCACCGTGTCGTTACAATGTCTAACAAGGTCTAGCATCACTTTCTTCAACGCCTTCCTCAAATACCTCAGCTCCGCTCTCTCAGCATTCCTTTCATCGCCGATCATATCACACCCTTATTCGACCCTAAAGAACTCGCTCATCAAATTCTTGACGTCATTTTCCTCCGCCCCGAAGTAGAACTCTGTTACGTGGGTATCTCGCATAAATGTTTTGAAATCCTCGAAAACCGCCATCATGAAGAACCCTTGCCTTTATCGCATGATTCTCACACATCAGCGGCGAACGGCGGTCCCATAACCGACGATGAGGAGGACGACGAGGATGAGAGTGAAGATGATGATGAGATGGATGAAGAGGAAGATGATAATGTGACGGCTATTGCTCCTATTGATCCAGACGAAACAGAGGACGAGCTGTCGGATGGTGATGGAGATGATGATGGTGAGAGTGATGAAGATAGTTGGGACGGGGCGAGTGATTGTGATGGGAAGGGAAGAGTGAGGTTAAGGTTGAGGGAAATTTTATTTTACGATGATAAGGTTGCTATATTTAAAGCGAGGCACGGTAGACTTTGATGATATGGACGGGTTTTCTAGGAGTATTATTCAGTTAAAAGGGGCATTTACAAGGGGAGAATGTAATGATTGGGGATATGATAGGGCTTCGCATGGGATTTCATGAGGCAAAAAAACGAAACGTTGATTAATCGATTTGATCTGGCCACGATATAAAATGGAGAAGCACAAGCTTTATACGTATTTATCTTTTTCTTACTCTCTTCTGCTTTCACTGCACGGGGGAATCGCTTCAAAGGACAAATAGCCATGGATTACAGAACGGGATGGATGCTTTCTTTTACTAGGAGTATGTTGTGTATCAAGTGGCACAATGGTTGCATGGATGGAAGGATGGCTAGTTACCTACCTAGCTAGCTAGCTAATTGCATTATGGTATATCGGATGGATGGATGTATGTACGGATGTATGTACGGATGTATGAAGCGAGAAATGGAATGAATTTAAAAACTTTTGGGATTTTAATTTTAACTTAAACTTAGATAGGTTACTTTTACTTTGAGAAGGAAAGGTAGGTAGTTAAGACTAATTGTTGAAATTCTGTGGATGGATTGTTTGATTTTTTTTGTGATCTTTTTTTGGTTATGTATTTTGAACTTTGATTTATGATTTGTGATGTCCTTTTCGATTATGAGGGTAGGAGATATTTCCTGATTCAATCTCGGTTTTATATATTTAGTTTGAGGTAATGTTCTGCAGATAGGGTCACAGTTGGTTGAATGTGATCTTATATCAGGAAATTAAGTACGTTACACGCTTGCTATTTGGTATTCTTATATTTGATTGCTTCTCCTGTATGTATTTCCCCATCCCGTTCCAATAGCCCATACATACATACTTCTAACAAACAGTATTTACGAGCACAGACTGGTATGATATACATTTTCCCCTCTATATACAATCCCAAACCCAATACATCCACACGATAAGACCGAAAACCAAGGTCCAAAGACCGAAAACCATAAGCAAAAGCCAGAAACACAAAACAAATCATCAAATCATCTCATCTCATCATCTTCCCCCAATCTGACTCTTAGGAATAGGTTTCACCCACGAAACAGCCAAATTAACCACCACCGTAAAAACGCCAATAATCCAAAAACACCTCGCATAATCCCTCCCCTCATAGCGAAAAATAATCGCAAATATTATCCCCCCCAAATTTCCACACCCACCCACCACACCACTAATAATCCCATTAGCGGACGGATGAACATGCGGCACGAGGGAAAAATTCGCCCCATTGCCCGCCTCGAGAAAAAGTCCCATGCCAGCTACAAGTCCAAACATCTTCGCATGTTCATGCGGATCTGTAAGTCCGATGGCGATTAAAAAGGCGCCGGTTACGAGCGCTAGAGCATGCAGCCAGAGTTTCTTTGCCCACACGCTTCCTGTAGCGCGGTAGAGGAAATCAGAGAAAATGCCGCCGAGGGGGCGGAAAATCACGTTGAGGAGGCCGAACATGGCGGCCCAGCGGCCGGTGCCGGCTTCGCCAAGTGTGGGGAAGTTTTTGAGGTAGTAGGAGCCGAGGATGGAGTTGATGGCTAGTTCGGCGCCGAAGGAGCAGAAGTAGCAGGAGGCGATTAGGAGGGTTTGGGGAGTGAGGATTATGTTTATGGCGTGCTGGAGGGAGGGTTTTTGGATTATTTCGCCGTGAGCTATGGTGAGCATTTCTTGGGGTGGGAGGTCGAGGGAGGTTTGGTTGGTGTTGTTGTTGTTGTAGGGGGTGGTGGTGTGGTGTTTGGCGGATGAGATTTGGGCTTCTTCTTCGAGGCGTTTTTCGTTGTTGAGAGTGGAGTTGGAGGATGAGGTTGAGGTTGGGTTGGTGGAGGTGTGAATTTTGTCGGATTTGCGGTCCATGATGGAGCCTGGTATGGAGACTATGTTTTCGGATGGGCTGTGGATGCCATGGGCTTGGAGATTTTGTTGCACGGCGAGATGTCGTTGTGACCATTTGCCTGTGGGGGTGTCGGGACAGAGAATTAACATCGATATGGCGGTAGTGGTTATGAGTATGAAGGGCACGATGAAGGATATTCTCCAAGCGACGTGAGCGGTAAGACCTTGGTTTTGTATAAGAGAGTCGACAATGGCTGGCATGACAAAGTAAGTTATTCCACCTCCACTGTAATATCATGTCTTAGTATATGATTATTGATATGCAGAATGTCATAGATTAGGGCAGTACTCACGCATTACCCCAACCACCCGTCAATGCATTGGCTGTACCAACAATATTCTTATCAAAGAAACCAGTAGACCATACTTGACAAGGAACGAAAGAGCCACCAAGTATACCGATGAAGAATCGAAGAACCATAAGACCGGTTGCAGTTTTGACGGTACCAGCAAGAGCAGTTGGAATAGCACCAAGGAGAAGGCATCCTGCAAATGTAAACTTGGGGCCGAAATGGTCGCAACATGGACCTGCGACTACTCGAACCAGGAGGCTATAGGGAAGTTATTAGTATAGTAAGGGAAGTGACCATGCTTTTATACTTACGTAGCGACAAGAGCAATGATGTTTGAGTTAGCAATCTCATTTTGTGTAAGATGGAGATCTTTCTTGATGGTGAGAGATAACTAGAACATATTAGATGCTGGAAAGCAAGAAGTGATAGGAGTTAGTCATACCAATGGCGGAAAGGCATACCTGATATAAGGGTTAGCATAATGCAAGATCAATATAAAGGTATTATAGGATCACTAACCAGGACCAAAAGGCTATTAAGAAACCGAACCAGGAAAAGAAGAAGACTCTGCCATATTTGTTGAAAGGGTTGAGGATTGGGATGGAGCGAGCTTTTCCATTGACAGGATTAATCTCTGGCGCTTGCCAAAGTGTTTGGACTTTGAACATGGTAAAGCTAGTGCAATATCTGAGAAAAGAGCTGTTGATTTGAACTCAGCCTGCTGAATATTTCAATGCAACTAGTTCTAACTTCTTTAATATTTAACTTGAGAGGATATACAAAGGATGATAAAGTGCTGATCATCTAAATGATGAAATTGATTCTTAAACGTATATATAAATTATGAAATGATATAGCCTGAGATTATAGATAAGTGACGTCCACCCACTGGCAGTTGAAGCATCTCCGGGAGAGTGATATTAACAGCGAGTAATCGATTCCTCGGACCACTTCCCTGCGCGGATCCACGGTAAACCAGAGGGCTGGTGCGGGTGTTCCACGCCTGGTCTGTATTTGATTGATAGATAAGGTCCAAGCCGGGTGCAATATGGGGAAACCAACTATACAGATCTCCAGATGAGGGGTTCTAGGTGCTAGCGGTATCTGGTGGCTGCTAAACCAAGAAGATGTGTATCTGAGATGTCATAGATTTCCGAGGTGAGCCACAACAGTAGATAAATATTTGAAGGCGACTCTGAAACTAGTCCTCGAATCATACGCGGCTGATATGATATTTTTGTGGTAAAGGGACAAAGCTTTCGGGGAATATCAGCGTAGTATTGATATTCAAGATTGACCACCTTGAAATTGGAATTGGAATTGGAAATGAAGGGCTTTCAACATTGGTGTACCTCGGAAGCTGAAAGAATGGCAGCAAGCAAACGGTACCGTGAAACAAGTGGCTACTCTGTATTCATGCTCCTAAGCATGAATGTAGTCAATTCCTCGTGATCGTGGCCTTGGGCGGCGGTGATATTCTAATCGAGGTCAATCATAGACACTTTTCATAGATGAATAATCGCACTGACGACTCAAGACAACCTTATCAAAAGAAGTCTAGAGTAAATAAACCTTAAATTCAATACCACCAATGACGCCGTCTACAATGTACCATGACTTTGTCATCACTGGCTAAAGAGTGGTTGGCAGCAGTTGGTGGCTTGTGAAGTCCCTGAAGGGGAGATGAAAAGTTTGGATTGAGGGAGTCGCGTCGTCGGTTCTTATCTTTGACGAGGCTTAGCGAAGCCTAGAAAGGAAATAGACCCACCTCGTAGATAAGGATTGTGGGGGATATTTTTCAAGATCTTCTTGCAAAAAGATATGTATGAAATTCATAGATTCTCTATCAAGAATATGTATCTTCCTTCTCCGCGGCCATTCATCCGAAATTTCTTGCTGTCACAAATTCTGGTTTGATATCTGGTGGGAAATAACTAGTGTTTTTGTACCCGGTGAGATAGGAAGGAACCATGAGCAATGGGCAAGGGGGACCACCAGATTGTTGGACAATGGTGGCAACAATCTCCCACGCACGTGTTTTCTCCGAGAGGAGGTTGTATAGCGTTGTGAGTGTTTCAACCTTGTGTATGGCATAAGTTCAATTACCATTTCTTCAACCTTTTCTGGCCGCGGAGATCATTATTTCACTGTCATGACAACTCCGGGTTCATCGTCTTTATAGTTGGCTTCAAATCTGTACACAAGCCCTCCACAGTAGTGTTATCTCTCATATCTTTGATATCTCTGGTGTTCCTCCTATCAATGAACCAATAATTGTCCTTTGTGTTCTCTAGCGTACTGCATTAAGCCTTCCGTCGAATCTCAGGCACAAGTGTTCTTCCCAAAGAGATATTCATTTTAGCTCCCGAGTACTAAGGCTTAGTTCAGGGGTCCGGAGTATGATGCTTGATAAGAGCTTCTGATGAGTCAGGAATGCGATGAAACCTGTATCTCGGGAACAACAGTTTAGTCTCAAGGTGACTTCCTTGTACCTATCGATTGTTTAGCGAAATTTCTTCTATCTGCTTTCGAAAAGACCCGGAAAAATACATATCAGCAAATAATTTGAAAAACTGTTGAGGTTCCAAAGAGGTGTATCCAACCACAGTGCTAATCATAATACTGTCTTGGTCCAGAATCCTAAATGTTAGGAATCATCAGGCTCAAAAGCTGCCTCATTCCTTTTCTTGCTTGGAGTCTTGGTCCCATGTTGGAATATGATCTCCGTCACCTTCTTGTTTCTTCTCGCAACCTGATCCGAAGTATTCATGTTAGAAACAAACGCCATAATAGAACCCTCATGATATCCTATAATTCTGTCTTTTGTTGGTTAAAACATGGCATGAGAACCCTTCAGCGCGGCATTAGCTTTCCTCCATATCCCCGTGCTAATGATGGTATACTCTCATCATCACCCTTGCAAGTTCACTCTGTTCTTTCTATAGCTCCCTACTTAGTAATTCGAGCAGAGGGCCTTCAACATCTAGGCAGTGTTGTTGCGGACAAAGCCAAGGCTTTACTCGTTAATGATTTCATTTAATCAGTGTTGTTTATAATGCTTCCAGAGACAAACAGGCCTCGTATATCCATGCTGCGCCCTCGCTCAATTAACTAGTATGCCCATTCGTTCTTGAGTCTTACTCTACATAGAGAATGGGCATCAAGATTAGGGTCAATGATCGCCCTCAACCTCTGTGTCGAGGATTTTGAGCCTTGAATTTGCGACAAATTTACTTCTTAGAAGCAAAAACAAAGACCCATGAAGATGATGAGCCACTGTTCAAGCACTGACAAGAAATACAGGATAAATATTTACCATTCAAAAGTTTCTCCACAAAGCTCGAAAGATAAATCATTACTTCGGCAGAATGTTGGGTTTCTCAAACTACCTCAAAAATATCTTATTTAGCGTTGGAAAGCACGGGAAACGGTATCCAAACTGGTATCCCGCTGCCACTATTCATCGGAGGAATGAGGTGAATGATGGAACCTAATATATCCACCCACTCGAACCACAATATTCAAACAGGATTGGGTACATTATAACATGATGGGAGGTCTGCAGCTTTACCAACAAGCTTGCGAGCTTGTAACTTCTCACTCTGCTCTGTGGTTGAACCGATCAGTGTCCCAGAATTCTGGTTTAAAATGAATGTATCTGGGAAGACACAGTCGTCGCAGTCTGTCCGGGGCACCAAGATATTCACAGCATCCCTCGATTGTCTTTTCTGGCACTGCGAGCGGCCGTCCTTCTTCGAGTAAATGTTCGAAACAGTTTTTCGAACCTAAACTTTAGTTTGGTCAATAATACCAAAGGGGGAGGTCATCATGCCTGTTTCCTTCAAGTTGGCCGACTTTGAAAGACAAACGGATGTCTCTTTTAGAATCATGAAAATCAATCCTAAGAAGAAGCAAAGGCTTAAGATCCGTAAGGAAAGCAGAGTGAATGTTTAGTAAGCGGATAAGAAATCTTTACTTGAAGTTCTCTGTGGTAGAATTGGTTGTTGTTGATGTTGTTGCTCCTGGCCACTTGATAAATTGGGAAGGTGAAGTGTATGAGAAGAGAAGTGTAACTTCTCAGTGACCTTTTCCAACCTTAAAACAGCACACTCGTGAGTTATATTATCGTTTGAGCATTTCAATCCACGCTTTTAATGCCTTAAAGTCATCTATGAAAGAATACCATTCCGCATCAGGTTCTTCTTGACATGAAGTCAAATGAATATTTCACAATCCGCCGTCTAGTGACTTGTAGGAATTATCAAAGGATGTATCACCAGAATTGAAAGATTGCAAATGCCAGATATACACCCAGGACAAATATGAAAAGCCTGAAAGCCAGTACTAGGCTTGGGTATTGATTAGCTTGCAGAAGGAACCCAGCAGAAAATATATCATATTCTTCCATGGATCTGCCAAAGCATTATCTTTTGGGGCCAAAATTTTGCAAGTTTGCAGGTACTAAGTTCTGCTGCTTTGCCTGCATATTTATAAACTCTTAATATTTCTGCGATACAGAATACCATTAGGAAAGAGATTGTACTGGAATATCCGTGCCTCTAATGGTGTCCAGCTCCGCGTGAAAGAATTGTAAGATTTGCATATATATGTCATGGAAGTCATATGGAGGAAGTTATTTTGAGAATGAAATGAAGTGAAATATGATGATAGGCAAGTGAACGAATGAAGGAAAGTGGAGTAAGAACAAAAGTACAAGATGCACTGGAGGAAGGAAGTGGCAGTCAGCTAAACTATGTAAGTCTCGATCAATTAACTCTAATAACTGTCCCGAGAAGCTGCATATCTTTTGTCTTGTGTCTAGAGATCAAGTAGAACGCTATCAAGTGGAAAGTAGCTTGACTGCAAACACTTATTCGGGGCTACTTGACTATAATCTTGACCGTTATAGACCTCTTTTTGCTTAATATTGACTATATGATTTGAGCTAGAATCTTGAACCCTCCAGCGACTATACTTTTCGATGGAACATTGCCGAATGTTCCGGACCCGTTCCAGATTTGAATCAATTCTATCTATTAGAAGCCACTAATGCTTTAGTTTCACTGAGATATTGAAGAAAACTTGCAGATCGAATGTTTTTACTTCCCTAGGAGGAAGGTATGTTTGATACTCCGGGTCCGAGATGTTCGCAAAATCATCAGATGCATGCCACGCAATCGAAGTAGATATACGTGAAGCGCATCGGCGAACCCGAGTACACAGTAAAATCCACATGCAAGATGTGGCAAATTGCTTCAAATAGCAGGACTTTGAAAGTCTGAGACGTTGCACATGCATTGCAACATCGTCCAGCATTCAACGATACACTAATTGCGGCACAATAGATTTGCACCTTTATCGACAGGTACTGTGTCCGTCTCCTCCGTCAGGAGGAAGCTCAGGGGTTCTTAACCTACCTAGTCGTCGTGAAATCGAAAGGTTTTGTCATGATGATCAGGTTTCTTAGACAGACTAAATCCCTTGAAGTATTAAGGTTATTTCTGGTTGCATTTTATCAAGTTAGCTCTGACAAATCAAATATGGGTCCCGTGATTTCATCATGTTTATCTATTGGTTGAAGCCCCTTGCTACATACGACTGACTATCTTTATCTAAAATGCGGGATTGAATATAGATCTGTCACCTTGTTACTATGTAGTATGCCTTGTCACTGTTACCTTATCACCTTGTCAAAATACTCAACTTGTTTTAGATGCAATATCGTGACAGATTCCTCCATGGATATATAATCTTATGTATCACTGACACGTTATTTATATCAGCAGTTTCCTATTTCATCCGAGAAAGAGGGGCAAAATCATGCAACTCGAGGCTGAAGGATTGATTACATTACACCATCTCATTTTATTACAATAATCTGAAAGGAGAAAAGATCAAGTGTGAGGAGAGAAATGAGATCTATCAGATGTACGAAGAAGAGAGCCATCGTGGCGTAAGACGGGAATTTTTCAACCACAAGTGTCTCCAGGTTTGCTTAAGTTTGCTTACATAAATATCAATTCATTTCGGTTCAGTTCACCGCAAAACCAGATTTGGAAATGTGAAGCTGCCAAAAATATCTTCATACAAATTGAAAGATACAGGAAAACTGTCGTACAGCACATCTGATCTTACATACTCGGCGGACACAATACAATATCAATAAATGTTCAGCTTTTACCTGATAGTTCACGTTGGTCACTCGGTGACATCAATTACTCCAGCTTGAAAGATTGAAATTGATCGACCAAGTGGCTTTTTCTTCATTATCAAAAACCTCCTTATTGGGGAGTATCATGATAACAGGCAGCCTGGCTAAATAAATTATCCTTTTCCGTGCATCATCTAGCATATGCTGCACCGTTACAAACTCCAACTAGCCACTTCATGTCGATTTAATCGAACATAATATGAAACAGTACCCCAATTTCTCAAGCAAGCCAGCTTACTCATTTTGTAGTGTGCAGGACAGAAACAAACCATCACATGAAAACAAAACACTCCGCATCTGCATATCCGTTACGATTCCAAATACACTACTGTGAAAGGAAACATGAGATTTTTATTTCATCTTCTCTTCCTTCTTCGCATCTGCATAAATTTTCCACGTTGCGTTGCACCCTCCAATCTGCAATGCAACATAGTTAGGCAAACCAGCCAACCAAAGATGTCCGGCCCCCAACCCCAGATCAGCAATGCACCTGATCTTTCCCCTTTGATCTTCTCCGTATGGTATGGCTGGACCAGGAAAACACCGACGCATGGCAAACCAGGATATTTTCACCTTCCCCTACCCTCAAATCTGACTGTAGCCACAGCAAGCCAGGACGAAGAGAGTAAAGATGCTGCAGCAATTCCACATGCCATGCCTGTTAAAATGTGCAGACATGGGTTCACGCATTATGTATGTACCTGTAGCAATTCAATTAGTGCAACACAAGTTATGAACAAATTAGGCGTAGCTTTTTACGTCGTCTAGCCTACCATTCTCCGTTTCATGAGTATGTAAAACGTGCTGTACCTGAAGTTGCATGCACGCACCTGATCTGAAGTGCCTAGAAATGCAGAGACGTTGTGACTAGGAGAATTTAGCCTGGCGGTTTGTTACTATTTGTGAAGAGGCTGTGTTGTGATTTGGGGAAATTATGTATGACAGATGGAAACAAGTAAACTTCTTGAAACAACAACAAAAACA
>NW_001820814.1:35003-48198 GCF_000146945.2 Sclerotinia sclerotiorum 1980 UF-70 | reverse complement strand
GGAGGATTCGGACTTGACACATCGCATGACGTCTGCCTGATTGCGCTTCCGAAGTCGTGATAACTCTACTACACGTGCTGTGTCAAGTTCACTCTTGTTGAGGACCGGGAATGGTGTATATTGATGAGGGGCTGGCGATGATAGACCAGTGGCAGTTGAAGATGCAGAAGTTTGTTGAAGGAATGTGGGTGTCGGTGGACTAATGAGAGTGGTAGCTGTTGTAGCTGAGACTGCTGTTGCTGAGTCTGAGTTTGATGAAGATGTACCAACTTGGTGGTCTGAAGATGTGGTGGGGTCAGTCTCAATAAGAAGACCTTGAAATTGCGATGTAGTTGATGACAGGTGACTGTCTGTTCGGGACCTGAACTGACGTGAGTCTCTCTGGTCTACATACGAAGAATCCATCTGTGCAGGGGATAAGAAGGCTGTGACTGGTGATGGCGGCACATACAGATAGTTTTAAAGAGATGAGACACTCGAAATAGACTGACGTTACTTTCGGATCTGGGGAGATTATAAGCTCGGCGTTGATGAGGAACAATAGACGTTGTGATGTACCTATTTTGGTTCTATTCGAGGGATTCCAGGAGGCACTTAAATCAAGGTCTCCGCCTCAACTTATCCAAGGGGAGTAAGGCTTAAAGTACCTAAAGCATGTATGTGGACGGCGCTGTAGCGCTGCTCCCGTCAGCATCTGATTGGTCAGATTGGGGACAGGTTCGAAGGATTCTAAACCCTGTCATACATGGTTGCCCCTCGACCGTAAAGTTGTTCGTGAAGAGATGGGGGGGAAAACAAAACAGGCGCCAGAGCGACACACCCGCACTCTGGGTTCATCTGGGCACGTCAACGTTTGAATAACTTAGCGCGACCCGTAGGGCTTTCTGAGGAAAAGGACGAGGCACACCACAAAAAGTTAAACCAGGAGCACAGGAGATTTTCCCCTCTCAACTGTGAGCTACGCCGCTCATCACGGACCCCATTGAGACCAATTAAGGGACCCATATTATGGCAATAACCAAGACTAATTAACGATAATTCTAATTGAACAACAATCCAGGCGTCTGAGTAATTTTTCTTGATGTACTGAAGTGGAATTCTTTTTGATGAAACGACTTTCGGCAACATCGCTAGGTAGATGTAAAATGTGAAATGTCCGCCTAGATCCAATTTGATTTTTTGTTACTTTGAAGTGACCATCAGAATGGCATGCTGAAGAGACATTCCCAAACTTGCGGGTAATTTGTAACACAACGCTTTTAGACCCAGTTCGTGATGAATCTGACAGATTGTTGCGTTGTGTACAAACTAACAGACCAGCATTACGATTGAACGTTTTGTAAGCTAACCCTAAAAAGGGCCAAAATTATACGAGCAATCATTATCTATTTGAGTAGAATAGCTTCGATAAAGGGAGATTTGTTCGGTGTAAAGAAACATTGCGCGCGCTTACACAACATATTTATTAATGCTCTGATGTTATTTCATATATCGCCAGTATTACTATCATGTCATGAACCACGGACAAGCAACAGACAAGCAGGTTGAAGTGTGTAAAGAGGCTTGTACTGTGACAAGGCAACTCTTAGTGTAGGCAGGCACGAAAAAATAATTAAAAGTAGAGTCAATTCAATCAGTGATGCGGGTCCATATGATGGGTACAAAGTTCAAACTAACACTGGTAGGTGCAGATCGACCGCATGAGAGAGTTGAACGGTATGAAGTTCCGACAGATAGAAAACAGCTTTAATTCCCTACTTTGCTTTACCCCTTGATCCCTACTCCATACACCATCTCAATTATCCTTACCATATCTGTTATTCTCCAGCCAGACCCACGTTTTTTTGGATGAAGTAGCCAGGGGCTATAACCATGTTACCATGGCACCAGTCTGATGAACGCAAGCATGTCTCACTATAGTCTCCATATAAATGTACTTTAAATTTCATCAGTGAAGAAAGGGAGCAATGAAGAAAATATGAAAAATAGGCTATACCTAAACAATTCTACGGTGCCTACAAATCCATACACTAGCTGTGACCAAAAACAACCATCTTCTTCAATTTCAATTTTTGCTTGTTGCCCCATCTCTCGAATAATAAAAAGGTAAGATATTAGCTATTCCATTTTCTCATTTCCGTACCCGAGTCTCTCAACCGAGAAAGTCATTCCAAACATAATGTCTTTCTTACTCCTGTTTGCTGTACCATATGATTATCGTATATCTATCTATTTTCTAGATGGGGTGTGAGGTTTGATGAAGAACACGAGCAAGATACTTCATACAGACAGTATCTTGCTGACGTAGCACTATTTGGTAGTTTGTGTGTAATTTATATGTTATAAAAAAGGTATATGTGTAATCTTAATTCTGCTTCATGTAGTGTTGTATGAAGTTGATTCTGATTTTCAGCAGCCCAGCCCAGCCCAGCCTCGCTGAGAATATCTTTCTACTCCGTCCACATGTATTAATTATGGGCTTGATTAAATTCCCAGTAGAGAGGTAAGTTGATTTGACGAACACGCGAAGAACCCCCAAATCCGTCGCGTTACAGGCTCGCTTAGATAATTGTAAGAGTTGGAAAATGTTACTGTACAGAAACAGAGCATTGCGGTATGTACGCTACCCATTTATCAGTAGTGTGCTGTGCTAGTTATGTGATGTATCCGCCGGGCTAATATGTCAAAATCTCGTTGCCTTGATGAGAGATCTATACTTGGCTATATGTGGATTTGGACCTGTCCCACTTTCTCAATGAATAATCATTTAATCGAATAATCCAATGCTCACAGACTCATAGATAGTAGGGACGGAGTACTATTTCCACGTTTCGGTGGGTCGTGTTGTGCGATAGCAACAAGCTAATTAGATACCCATCTCATATCTCACATGCTTACAGGCTTACTAGTTACTACTCCATTTTCCCCCTTTCTACCAATCAGCCTGTGGGGTCCGGAACGATGATTAAGAAATGGCATCCGTTGCGAACTCCACTTTGCCCTCGTCTATGCTAAGGTATCTACATTTTCATCAAAATCTTACATCTTCATTTGCACCTTACCCATCTCGACAACCAGCACATGCATATGTCTACCGTTTTACAATTTAGAATCTTCGGAGCGATACGGCAATATGGATCAACTGGAGATACCGTCAAGGTGTAATAATTATCATCACACCTACTACATCACCATTATTACCGTCATACAGTAGGTGTGGAATTTGAAACATGGTTCTCGAGGCAGTGTCGGATGAATTACTCGAAGGTGGGAGAATGTCTCAAAATAGAACAAACAGGACACGAAACCCAAGATCCGGAATCGAGAATGGGATTCTCGATTGAACTACCCGTTGCCGGAGATGCGGTACTGTACTTTCTAGCTTCAACTCACCGCGGCTCCGTGCAATCAGCCATTGTCAAACTTCAAGGAGGAAAAGAGGCTCAAAGGATCATTTAGGATATCACTCTTGATTTCATACTCGACGATATGTCCATTTTCGATTGTTTCGCATTCCATATTTGGAAGGTACTACTCGAGTAGTTCATTGTAATTAATCTACTACTTACTATCTTGAGGACATACGGAATATGCACTTGGACACCGCATTTGTCCCGTCCGCCCAATAATGCTCCACGAGATACATGGTAAATGATGGAGAAAAAGAAGCATTGCGCCACCGTTGACCTAAAGATCTCACCAAATCTAGGTGAGATAGGTTATTGAGTAGACCGACCAAGTTATTGCACGGCTCACCATCACCCGCTGTCTCAAATACATCATATGCATCGTGAATTTTCATCACGAATCTCATCACCAAAAACAAGTTCTTTTTATTCAATTATTCCCGGAGGTCGTCTCAATTTCATCATGACACTTAAAATAAACACAAAAGAACAACACTACATAATACCTAGTACCTTACTAGTATCTGCAGCCCTGGCCTGTTCAAACCTGCACCACCTGCAGCTAGCCAAGATAGAACACTTCCAGAATCATACGGCCCCCCATGATTACCTCATTTTGATTTTCATACTTACCTCCAATTCGTTCGTTGGCAGCGTCTCATTCTTACTTTCTAAGTGCTTATCTGCTTACCTGCTTGTAACCTCGTCATGTGGACTGATACCCAAATGCATGTACTTCTTCAAGTATGGTTGTAAGGAAAGTACCTAGTCTAGTCCTTAGGAATCTTGATATAGGACGAACGAGCATAACTGCTGGATACTTAAAAGTTAATGCTGATCTCCAAACGGAGTAACATCTCAAATTGCTTGACCAGCTTTCCCACCTCCGCTTATGTGATGGTGGTTGCATGCTCCACCAACCATACATTCTGACATTACATCGTCAGTAGAATGTCTCAAAAACCTCACAAGAAAAGCAACAATTCATTTCACCTAAATATTAGTCAGGTAAGAATAGTATACGCCTTCGGAAGGACTTATTACTATCATGCTCGACACCAAAGATCAAGATATCTTTCACGTACGAAATCAAAAGAACTTGGAAGTTACAGACATACCTAACAATTAGGTAGCGAATTAGACAGTAGTTTTCATTAGCGCGAGAATGATGAGAAAATGGCGTAAAAAGCAAAAGAAAAGATCGGAAAGACGCAAAAACACCGGATTAACATCATTTTCCAGCTCCATCAAGGTCCCGTTCAGAAGTATAGTATCCTTGGAACCGAAATCGTCATATGTTCCGCTCCAATCGCTCTTTTTCCATGTCAAGAAGTATCGGAGTCCAGGAGACCTTACAAGCTGGATTTTCCGGACTCGTTTAGCACATGTCAAACAAAAATTCCTTCCTATATGGGAGATCAACGAGATAAGGGAAGTTAGATATCTTCAATACCATGTGGCATGACCCAACAGACCCTAATGGCTCAAAGATCATCGTCCCCATTACCAACAACATGAGGTAGGTATCCACACGAAGAACATCCATGCTGGCATGTGGCGCCTACATATGGTCTAGTGTGCGGGCCTCACATGGACAGTCTTATTGGATACTTTATATGTAATACTTTAAGCATTCTACATGTGTGCGGCGTGGGATTGGTTTGAAACGGTCCAGGAACCCATGAAATTCGCAAGGAAAGACTTAATACCACCAATACTGCAAGCCGCGATGTCCGGATTATTTGGATATCAAAGTTTAGAAGAACAGTAGCAGCATGTTCTCCATAACTCAATCGGTAACCTTGGATCTTAGATTCATCATGATCGCTCACATCACGCATTCGCATCGTTCCCCGTCCCGCGAAAGACAAGATGGAATGAGGGATGCGGTACAGACCGTAAAATGGCCTTGGTGGCTCATTCGTTTCCCCTCTTTTTTATTTTTTTGCAGTCAGTCCAAAATAGCGCTTTCGCTACAAACCTCTTGAAACAAAAATTGCTCACCAAAACAGAAGCATGGAAAGCTTGAGAAGTCCTTTGATTGTTAAGTTTGAATGAAGATATTGAAAAGTTATTGAGAGACGAAGCTAGGTTTTAGGTCCGCAAAATCGATTAAATGCCGGTATTCAACTCAAATATTGAAAAAATCGATAATAAGAATACTTATTACGGCTTAGATATCGCGATTTATCACATATTTATACCGCGTTTATCCGAACAATCAATCAATTGTCCCACACCTAAGATTACGAGTTTAGGTTACATCTTTTATCCCACTTGCAATTTTCTGCAACCATCTGAAATTTCCGAGATATAACACTCGAACAAGGCAGTGTGCGGTAATGATCTACCTAAGCAGTAGTAGTTTTGCCCTTGCAGAACGCGATGGTCGGTCGCCATGTGCTTAAGCTTGTCCTACGTTTCCAGGCAGGTGGTAGCTATAGGCGGGAAGGGTGATGTTGTGTTGGTTTGATCGACAGAGGTGGGGTGGGGATCATGAAAAAAAGGCTAAGCCATGAGCTCGACGTTTCTTAAAATAGTTTTATATTCTGCGAAATATGAAATTGAAAAATAGATACCCTTGGAGGGCGCTTCAATCATGATTTCATGCAATCTTTCGAGTCGCCAATGAGCTGGATGAGAAACAGAAATCAGGTCGACTTTCAGGTCTATCGTTTTCATGTAAACGTGGGGGCTTTTTTCTCTCGGCCTGCATGATGAATGGAGGCTGGTTTACGTATAGAAGGCACTTGCTGTATGTCGACCTGTGTGTTTCTAAAAGAAGGGACGCATGAGCGACCAGCGACAGCATCCCTATGATGCTATCGCCAATTCTCTACCATAAAGAACACTGGGCTCAATCTCAACCTCTCAAAGTCCTCCAAGCAAGCAATTCATGTATTTGAAATGTTCTTTTTTCCCCGGAAAGACAGGTAGGTAATTCAGTCTACAAGTTGCGGACACAATTATTCAACCTAAGAATTCTATCTTCAGATGCGTGGTCGTACTTTCCTCCTCAACTGTTCTTTCTAAAATGAATAAAACTGGCAAGCACGATGCGGGGTAACTCAATGATCTAGCAGTGCTGGCCGCTGATGAAACCTTCACCTCGACCTATAATCTGTCGATTCCCACCTCTCATTCCTATTTTCCAATCTGAGATTCATTCGCCCGTTCAAAATCTATAATTGATGGCAGATAAGACAGGCGGGACGATGGAGCAATGCAGGAATTCAAATGAAGAAGCAGGTCCCCAAGATGCTTTGATCAGTGAGCCAGTGGTGGCTGTAGTAAGTGCATTGGATGAAAATTTGGAAGACGCCATACATCCATACGTTCAGGGCGGGTTCAGAGGCATTACTGCCTCACCTTATGTTGCTGGTGCGGCTATTTTAAGCACTGTTGGTGGACTTTTATTTGGTACGTAGCACAATTTGGATAGGACCTCGCGATGCATACGATTTTCACGTTGGGTTTAGGACATTCACAGCATTCATTGTCGCGTCGGCTTTCGGATATTTCATTGTTCTAACGTTTATCAGGCTATGATCAGGGCGTAGTCTCCGTTGTCCTCGTCATGGAAAGCTTCATCGCCGACTTCCCACGCATAGGTCCTCATTCTAGCGGCTTTTTGAAGGGTCTCTTAACGGCCATGATCGAATTCGGTGCCTTTTTCGGTGCTCTGAACCAGGGCTGGATTGCGGATAAATACTCCAGAAAGTACTCTATAATGATTGCTGTCGCCATTTTTCTCGTGGGCAGCATCCTACAAACCGCGGCTGTTAGCTTCAGTATGCTCATTATAGCCAGGCTTATTGGAGGCATTGGCATTGGAATGTTGTCAATGGTTACGCCTATGTATATCTCGGAAATTGCTCCCCCTGAGATTCGTGGAACTCTGCTTGTTATGGGTAAGTGATTCTAATCCGAAGTTTCATTCTTCCAAGTGGCTAGTCTGAAGCTTCATTGTTCCAATAAATTCCATACAACCGTTCTGTTTCATTCTTTCAATTAATCTCATACAATGAAACTGTGCTAACCAGTAATATATAGAAGAGCTTTCAATAGTTGTGGGAATAGTTATTGCATTCTGGATTACATTCGGCACAAGATACCTTGGTGGTGAATGGAGTTGGCGTCTTCCTTTTTTTATCCAAATCATTCCTGCCTTATTACTGGGAGTCGGCGTCTACTTCCTTCCATTTTCGCCTCGATGGCTTTCTTCAAAGGGAAAAGATGATGAGGCCTTGAAAGCTCTAACAAAGTTGAGACAATTACCGGATACCGATGCCAGAATCCGGAACGAGGCACGCCAAATGCGTGAGGAGGTTATACACATTCGAGAGATCCACCTACAAAGGCACGAGAGCATAATAAATTCGGCAATGAAACTTGAGTTGGCCTTATGGAGAGATTGTTTTGCATCTGATTCCATCAAACGTACACACATTGGTGTAGTTATCATGTTCTTCCAGCAATTCGTTGGTATCAATGCCCTGATCTACTACTCTCCGACTTTGTTCGCTAGGATGGGCTTGCAGTCAGAAATGCAACTTGTCATGTCGGGAATTTTAAATATTTGCCAGTAAGTGTCACCCTCCGAACTGATTTTGAATGTCTGTGACGATCTTCGAACATTTACAATCCTATTTCCTGACCTATACTAACCGATGAATTACAGGCTCTTTGGCGTCGCATCGAGTCTATTTACAATGGATCGATACGGAAGGAGGCCACTACTCATGCTCGGCTCTTTCTTCATGACCATCAGCCATGTCATGATAGCTGCCTTGGTCTGCCTCTTTTCTTATGATTGGGAATCACATGCCACGGCTGCATGGGTCAGTGTAGCATTCCTCCTGATTTATATGGTGGTTTTCGGTGCATCGTGGGGTCCTGTACCTTGGGCAATGCCATCGGAGATCTTCCGGACAGATTTAAGGGCAAAAGGGGTTGCTATAAGCACTTGCTCCAATTGGCTGTAGGTGATGTTTCGGCTCCCTTTCATGGGTATCTTTCTAATGTCTGAAACGAATAGGAACAATTTCATTATCGGTTTGATTACTCCACCATTGGTCGTATACACCAATTGGGGTGCGTATGTTTTCTTTGCCGTTTTTTGTGCGCTCTCAGGCGTATGGACGTGGCTTTATGTACCAGAAACGAAAGGCTGTAAACTAGAGGATATGGATGACCTTTTTGACAACTAAATGTCACAAAATCGAATAGAACAATGGGTGATTTTGGAATGTATCGTTAGAATTTGAACATAGAAATACTAATTTGCTAGTACTAGCTGTACCCGAAACTGTAGTATAAATAGACTATAGAATATATGAGTAGAAATTGAACGGAAATACCCACTTCCTAGTCACTAATAAACTGTCATTTAATTCTCCCTTAGATAGACAGCTCCTGGTGAACCACTTTGCAACATTTTGAGGCTAACATCTCTGTGATTGGTCTATACCGAGGGTCTGTGCACCAGCCAAAAAACCACTCTACGCGTTTTCTCAATAACCGCGTCGCAACCCTCCCATCTCAAAAAGTCAAACAATCAATTTTGCAACACAGATCATTCAATCCACGATATAACCAACACACTCTGTATAACTTCTTGATATCCTTCCATCCCTTATCTTTTTACGCTTACAAACTCAAATACCGCAAAGAGTATGCTAGTTTCCCAATGGATTTGGCCGTTTAACATTTTAATACTAACAATGTACCAGTGTTAGAAGCTCGCCTCGAACAAGCCGACCTTCTTAAGAAGGTAAAGAAAATACTATATCCAACTTCTTTCTCATGCTAACGGTATAACATAGGTGGTCGATGCCATCAAAGATCTCGTCCAAGACTGCAACTTCGACTGCAATGATTCAGGAATCGCGCTCCAAGCTATGGATAACTCACACGTTGCGCTCGTCTCTATGATGCTCAAGGCTGAAGGATTCTCTCCTTACCGATGTGATCGCAATGTTGCGCTTGGTGTCAATCTCACATCTCTTACAAAAGTTCTGCGGGCTGCACAAAACGAGGATATTCTCACCATCAAAGCCGAGGATGCACCAGATGTGTTAAACTTGGTGTTTGAGAGCAGCGAAAGTGATCGATTGAGCGAGTATGACTTGAAGTTGATGGATATTGATCAAGAACATTTGGGTATCCCTGATACAGAGTATGCGGCTGTTATTACTATGCCAAGTACGGAGTTCAAGAGGATCTGTGTGGATCTTATGGCTTTGTCTGAGTCTGGTATGTATTACTGTTTCCCTGCATGGCAGTCGATCCTAATTATTTGTTTGATAGTATCGATTGAGGCTTCGAAAGATGGAGTCAAGTTCCAGTGCAATGGTGATATTGGAAATGGTGCTGTTACCCTTCGCAGCCACAGCAATGTGGACAAGCCAGAGCTTAACGTTGATATTGAGCTTACCGAACCGGTCTCCTTGACCTTCTCCCTTAAATACTTGGTCAACTTCTGCAAGGCTGCTGGTTTGTCCAAATCTGTTAAACTTTGCTTGTCCAATGAGGTTCCTCTTTTGGTCGAGTATCAGCTTGCTGGAAGCAGTTACTTAAGATTTTACTTGGCACCAAAGGTATATTAACATGCACTATCCAATATCTGCTGATAGGGAAGCTAACACTTATTTTTAAGATTGGTGATGATGAGTAGATAATGGTGGTCGAAAAGGTTTTAATGAACGATGATATTGAAGTTTACAGCATATCAGTATGGCGTGTGGGTTAATTTATGGATATGGACAATGATTGTGGTAAATTGTGCCATGAATGAATGGTTTTGTTCTTCAGTACCTGGCATGCGATGAAACAATTCGTTGATTTCTCTCTGTAGAACCTGTTTAAAGAAAACAATAATGAGATATATTCAGAGAAGAGGACTTCGAATATTGTATCAATCACTTTATGCCAATCACTTCATTGCTCTTTAAGAAACACTACAGAAACAATGAGGAAGTATATTCAGAGAATCCTATCGATCCCCATTATGCGCACTGGGTAAAATTTGCTGCTCCTGGGCTTTTCATGCATGACCCTGGCCTGGATTGAGAATAGCGCGGGGCAGCCTGGTGCCCCACTACTCTCTATCTAATGCCAGCAACATGAAATTATCGAGGGAGATAGGGTTATTATTTTTCCCCTCGATTGATACACAAAATATTCTTGAGCAGTGAAATTTCATTTCGCAAATTCAGCATCTATTTTTTAACCATTTTTTACAAAATACCCGCCATTATAACTGAAACTCTGTTCGCCATCCTTTCTAGCGATTCCGGCACAGCCTGACTTGATATCCAACTTCAATCAGTAACTCTCCTCTCCACAAAATCATCTCTCCCCAACAAGCAAGATGTCTGAAGACTTTCCCGTGCCAGATACACGGGTTCTTGCTATAGCCAGTCATGTAGGGAGACCATTCTCAACACGACACTCGCTGAACTAACATCCTCTGTTCAAGGTCGTCTACGGGTGAGTCTCATGAGTCACAAACTCACTCCAAGCATGCTTCCGCGCAAGTCGACTAAGTCATAACGCTACCAAAGATATGTCGGGAATACAATGGCTACATTCGTTATGCAATCTCTAGGATGCGAAGTCGCTGCTCTGAATACAGTACAGTTCAGTATGTTGTTGGAAAACCACTCCACATTTGCAATTACTGCCGCGGAGAGGAGATGAATATCCTGCTAACTGACATATGAAAGGCAATCATCTAGGTTATGGACAAGCGAAAGGAACACGTGCTTCCGCGGCCGAAATATCGGATCTCTATCAAGGCCTCAAGAACTCGTACCTCGACGATTTCAATATGATGCTCTCGGGCTATTTGCCTGGAGCCGCCTCGGTCGAAGCCGTCGGCTCAATAGCTCGCGATTTGAAATTAAAAAGTACAATGAAGCCGGGAAGTTTCTTCTGGGTTTTAGATCCGGTCATGGGGGATAATGGGAAATTGTATGTGGCAGAGGACGTAGTGCCGGCATATAAAACATTAATCAAAGATGCGGATTTGATCCTGCCGAATCAGTTTGAGGTTGAGTAGGGGTTCCCATTCCATTCTTTCGCTCCTAGGAAGATCCCATTGTGCGCAGCGATGGAGTATGGGTTTTTCGCTGACTCTCATAGAACATTATCCGGTGTCAGGATTCAAGATATGGAAACGCTTAAATTGGCCATTACGACTTTACACGAAGTATATAAAATTCCTCATATAATGGTTACATCTATTTCGCTTCCTTCTCCTGGCGCGGAGCCCCATCTTTCCGTCGTGGGCTCAACCATGACATCAACAGCCGAGCCAAGAATTTTTAGCATCAAGATACCGGCGATTGATTGTTTCTTCAGTGGGACGGGAGATATGTTTGCAGCGCTCATGTTAGTGAGATTCAAAGAGGCAGTGTGTAATGTGGAAGGACTACTGGAAAAAGATGCGTGGATTAGTGATGATGAGGTCGAAGCTACGGACTTACCCCTTGCGAGGGCTACGGAGAAGGTTTTGGCTAGTATGCATGAGGTGCTTGCAAAGACGAAAATCGCGAGAGATGAGGAGATTGAGAGGTGGAAGAATGTTGTGGGTGGAAGGGGGAAGGATGAGGATGCTAAAAGGGAGGGATTGGTTAGATCGAAGGCGGCCGAGGTGAGATTGGTGAGGAATGTGCATTTTTTGAAGAATCCGGTGGTGAGCTTCAAGGCGGAAAGTGTGTGAGCTCAGCAGGAACAAGCCAGAGGCATGAATAAAAAATGATATAGATGTATGATGTATGATATAGACGGCAAGAGATTTCATTATTTTGTCTATTTTCTTCATGAACTATCGCCTCTATTCTTTGGAGTATACAAAGCACGGTATATCTCATCCTCAACTTGCCAAACCCTAGCATATATTTCGTCATCCACTCCCCACTCCTCACAATCTAACCAGTGCTTCCAAATCCCCCTTCACCCCTCACACTCTCTTCCAAAACCAAAACTTCCGTAACCTCAGGTGTATAAATCCTCTCCAAAATCAACTGTGCAACACGATCGCCCTCCTTGACCTCATAATCCTTTTCACCGTGGTTAAAGAGGAGTACTTTTACTTGACCCCTGTAATCAGCGTCGATTACACCGGCACCAGTATCAATCATATGTTTTGACGCGAGACCGGAACGTGGGGCGATGCGGCCATCTAAGGGGAATGTTGTTAGTCTGCAGTTTATTGGAGAGGAGAGAGAGGAGAGAGCGAGAAGGGGGTAAAGGAGATAGAAGAAATGGAAACATACAGGTTCCGTCCGGTACAGCCATACTGATATCAGTATCTACCATTGCCTTTCCCTTGGCTGGTACAACAGTATCTTTTGCAGCATAGATGTCGTATCCGGCGGCGAAAGCGCTACCGCGAGTAGGGAGACGAGCGCGAGGAGAGAGTTTCTTGATGAGGAGGGGTGGGGGGGTAGAAGATTTGAGGGTTGCGACGGGTGGGGTTGTGGTAGAGGTTGCGGTTGTGGTGGATGGAGCAGCTGTGGTTGTGGTTGTGGTGGGTGGAGTGGTGGAGGTGGTGGAGGATGTTGTGCCGTTTGATGTGGGAACCGGAGCTGGAGCTGGAGTTGGAGCTGTGGTTGTTGCGTTGGTTGCAGCGTTGGAAGACATAATTTCTTGGAGGGAAGATGAAGATTTTGTTATTGCTGCTGTGGGTGTGAATGTAGTTGTAGTTGTAGTTTTGGTTGTGGTTGTCGGTGTTTCGCGTTTGAGGAGGGGGATATCTTTTGACGTTTGGGAAGTGGTGAAGT
>NW_001820814.1:32843-34870 GCF_000146945.2 Sclerotinia sclerotiorum 1980 UF-70 | reverse complement strand
GTGATTTGAGAGTGAGTAAATGAATGAATTTATTATATTGAGTGAAGACAGAAGAAAGTGAAGATTAAAGTTTGGGGTTTGGAAGACTAAAGAATCAAAAGTTTCGGTGTGGAAAGTGGAAAAAGAAAAATATGGGGGGAAGACGCGACGCGAGACGTGTATGGCATGGATCTTCAATTTAAATTTCACAATGTATCACGTGTGGGGTTTTGTGGAGAGAAGTACCTGGTTTCGGGTCGGAATATTGTAATACCGGAGCTCCATGCCTACAAGCTTCCTCGCTTTCCAATTCTACCTTGTATCTTTCTGTCTCACTCAAAACTAACATCATTGATTATGGGGGCAGGACAATACATCAAATATCCATATCTTTGCTGTACTGTCTTACTAGACCTTTATGAAATCAAAAGCTCTCCTCAATTCTCGACTGAAATCACAAAGTACATGATCAAAATCTCAAAAGTAGAGCTCGTTCATTTACATAATTGAAGCAAGTGTCTTCCAATTGACGATGAGAATTCCTGTCTTGGACGAATTGAAGTCTTTAGGAGACTAGGTTTAGCTAGTAGTTGAGCAAGATACTCAAGTTCTTCCCCTTAACTTGTTGGTCCGTTGGACTCTTCTTGCCACTCTCTTGAATCTTTTTTATGCATTGACTGGATTTTATGTAGGTAGGTATCTTCTATGCCCTCTTGGAGTACAGAATATCATGTTTGTTATATTTTGAGCCGCACTTTCTATTATGTCTATTGAATTTTCCATATTTGATAATTTCCCTTCCAGAGTTTCATCTCATCTCCCTTATCAACCGAATATTCAGTCATCCAAACTTCTCTTGAGTTCAATATTCTGCCAATTAACATCGCCCATAATTAAAAATGCCACTTCCCCCTCAGACTTCAACTTCTCGTTTTCCACGTTCCAACTTCGCTTCCATGATATATTACCCAACACCCATCCATTATCCACAGTTCGGTTATCTGCCAGAGACTCTCTTCTCCTTCAACACCACATCTATCGTTTCCTCCTCCTTTTCATCCTTTGCTTCTCCTTTTCCGCCATCTTCATCCTCACGTTTTCCTTCTTCGCCTGTAACTCTTTCCAACTTATATGTCCTCAAGTCCATTCCTCAAACAACTTCTGTTCAAGCATCTCTTCTATTTCTTTTGCCCTCTGCTCCACCAATTCCTTCTCCTTCTTCACCTCCGTTTTTTCTTCTTCTGCCTTTTTCTCAATCGTGCTCTTCCTTTTGTATTCTTGGTAAATAGAGAGGGTTAAGCGGTTCTGAATCAACTCTTTCTGTCGATTGATTGCTTTGTAGATGTGAAGAAGATATGGTGAAGGTCCATGGTTATATCACTTTTATTCGAATTCAGATAATTTGTCTCCGTTATTTATATGGTTACGACAGGTAACAATTAGGTCACCGGATTAGTAATAACACGTGATGCGAGGACTCGAAGAGCTCGAAGGCTTGGCCTCTCGAGCCCTTCGATCGATGAGAGCGAAAGGATCAAAGCTCGATTCCCTCGCTCCCTTCGAGCCACGAAGCATGAAGGTCTATATAATCAAGATGGACTTCCTTTGTATAGAGCTTCGTGCTCAAGATCAATCATTTAGTATACTCTACTACTAGTTACGGATTGCATATCATTATTGTCATTACTTAAGTCCCTGCTTGACGTCTAGTTATAAACCACCTCGGGAGCCTAGAGCACTTCCACGTGATCTAGACGGCAAACCTCGTAACAACAAGGTATTTATTATTTGCATTATATGTACATTTAAAGAGTATAAATAAGATATTATATATTGAATATTAATCATTTTATATGATTCTCTAGATGATTCTAGTATAAAATCTTTTAAAATTGAAGATTATCTGAATATAATCTAATATAAATAATACACCAGGCCAAAACGGGTGTACGCTACCCGTCCGCCTAACCATGAATTGATCCCAACCAAGTCCTTCTCCAACCCTGACTGTTCTATTTCCGCTCCAAACCTACCTCAAACTCACCCCA
>NW_001820814.1:0-30480 GCF_000146945.2 Sclerotinia sclerotiorum 1980 UF-70 | reverse complement strand
TCTATAGCTAAAAAGGTAATCGGAGTATGGGTATGGGTATAGTACTCCTACAAAGCCAGCTGATGCTAAAGCTAATGCTAGTTTCAAAAAAAAAAAAATAATAAGAACAGTAAAAAGGAAAAAAAAAAGAAAGTGCGCGAAAAAGCGCGTAATAAAAGAAATATAAAAATACTACAAAGATATATGCCCATAAAACCGATATTTCCATTGACCTCTCTCCGTAAAGTCCACGCCCTGATTATGTGCAATAAATATTGGTATGTATGTGCGGAGAACTTTCCCCCTGCCTTCCCTTTCCTTCCATTCCATTCCCACCCTTCCCTAGCGTAAAAACATGCGAAGATAAAATCTCATAACAGAAGTGACTATTAGTCCATTACAATTAGATCTTAATAGAATTCTTCCTTGGTCTTTTTAATTCTTCCGACAACTCCTCCCGAACCGTTCGACACCATTTCCAAATTACTTCTTCAAATCCTTCCCATGCATCACGATCCTCACTATTTACCACTCCCATGACGTCAAATTTGACATCTGCTTCCCATCTTAATTCAGCTGCTTTAACCCAGAATCGAAGGTTCTCGGCTGATCGGTATGGTTTGTTAAACTCGGTGTGGAAGGTAGATATTGCTCCAAAGGGTCTTTTACTCTTCTTGACTGCTGCATTATGTAGCTGCACCAATCTTAGACCGGTTCTTAATTCCGCGAGAAGTGGTGTAGGAAGTTGACTGTCATCTTTTACATCATTTACTAATGACAATGGTGGTAGAGTATCAGGTTCCGGATCCATGGATTTTAAGAACGCATACTCTCTTTCGATTTCCCTTCCTACCCAGCCATCTGCATGAAGCCATGTCCAACTAGCTATTAAATCTCTCTCCTCGTACTCAAGCACTTTCTCTCGTCTGAGCATGTTGCGTACGCCGTCAACCCAATCATTCATTGTTTCCCTTTCCGCTGTGCGTATTCCATTGGCGAATCCTCGGGTAGCCATACGTTTCAAAATTTCAAGAACATATAACAATTCTCCCCGGATTTCTTTCTCCGACTTGATTGCTAGAAGGCGTTCAGGATGCTCGTGGGCGGTATAGTACATTTTTGCTGCACGGATAGCAAGAGTCATAATGTCGAGCATGTGCATGCCTTGTACCTCGAACCAGCCTCTATTCTTAGCATCAGGGGTTGCGGGATTTGTAGGTTCGACTCTGGGCATGGGTAATGGAGAGGCCGGTGGGGTTCGTGCGTGCTTTGCATCTTCTAGAGCTATGGTTGCATTATTGAGAGCATCGACCAAGGTCTGTCTAAGCTGATTGAGAGTTGGAGGAGGTTCAATGACCTTCTCGCGGTGAATGTAGGTACTTGCTGTCGGAGGAAGGAGGTGTAGAGGATTATCGTCTTCGTCGCCGCTGACATCTTGGTCCACGTCCTCGTTGTAGTCATGTAAGGGACTTTCCACCATCAGACCACCTAATTGCGCAGAGAGCTCGGGGCTGCTAGCTGTGGAAGCATATGTTGAGTCTGCATCGGATCCCGAATTAGGTACAAGGAATGACGTGTCCAAGGCAGATAAATCTAAAGTCTCTCTTCCATCCTTTCTCTTCTTCATCAATCGCCCACCTTTTCCGTCCAGCAGACCGGTTCGAGCGAAGTAATATTGTATATGCGCTATGCTTCCCAAGCTTAGAACACTCTCTCTTGATTGTGCCGACTTTGCAAAATTGGTTCCTTGTGGTCGAACATAACCGCGTCGTTTTGGCCTTTCCAGACCTGCCATAGATGTTCTAGTCCCATAATTCGCGGATGATGATCGAGATACCGAGGTCACCGAACTGTTTTCTGATGTACGACTCATTGTACTTGATCTGCCAGAAAAAACTGAGCCTTCGGAAGCTGTCGAAACGCTTCGAGTGAAGTCCCTAGTTGCTCCTATAGCTGGTCTAGGCGGTGCAGTGGGAGATGGGGATCTCCTGGTGAACGAGGGTCGCTCGTTATATTCTTCTGTTGTCTCCATGGTGCCCTATGCTGTAGCTTCTCGAATTGTGTTGCTGGTGTCTTTATAAACCTTCAATTCAGTGTGATATTATTAACAGTCGAAGATTATTCGCTTGGCACAGCTTTGAAATCCTCTTGAACCTTTTCCCTAAAAGGATTGAAAGGTCAAAATCTCAATGCAACGCGGTTGCTGTAGAAGATTATGAGTAACCTTATATTGGCTGGGGACACTACCAAGACGTTCTAAATATCAAATAATTTCTCGGTGTTAAGGAGAAGCTGCAGGGTTCCGCGTTTTAGAATGAGTGAAGTAAATTTTTGAATTGAAGACTTGGACTTGTCTGCAAGGCTGCCCAAAGCGTTCTTCTTATTAATAAGCCTAAATCGTCAACAGAGGATTCGAAGGAGGATTGGATCGAATTGATACGTATATATTCCGGATGATGTGATGTGTGATGCGTGATCTGTGATCTGCGATGTAATAATGTATGCAACGAATGAAGTGGAAAGTAATAATAATTATAATAATATTAACAATTATAAACAGAGTGAAGGAGTGAATGAAGGAGAAATATCGAATGGTAACCGGAAAAGGTATGGAGTCAGAGAAGTACCTAGTATTGTACGGAGTATGATGAAAGTCTTGAAAGTCTTGGATGTCTTGAATGTCCTAAATGTCTTAAATGTCTTACAGTAATAGTAATGTCTGTGTGCGTACGGAGTATTGTTTTATGAAGAAGCAGCAGCAGCGGAAGAATCATAAGGGAAATTGAGTATGTACTATGTAGTAAGGAACCGGTTAACTCCAGTCAATAACCCATGAACATAAACATGAACATGAACACAACCATGACCATGAATCCACCTTTTGGTATAATCTCTCATAAAATCTCTCATGAACAGGATCATAAGGTTTTCTTGCCACGCTGTCTTAATCTGGGTAAATCCCAATCTCTTTTGAAATATCAATAAATTAATATCGTCTCCGGAAAACGGCTTGGAGTTACGCATTCGCGCAAAGGAAAAGCTTCGGAAAACCTCCACTCTTGATGAAATTAATAAACCGATGCCGTTACGCATTAATGAATGTGCAGAAGAACCTGGTGCAAATGAGTATAATCGAAACTCCACAGAACACATGTTTATGTGTCTCACCTTTCTAATTGGCCTGCATAGTATTTTCATACGTCTGCTCCTCCAGCCCTACAAATTCTCCCGCAGAGGATAGTTCGGAGACGAGGGGGCGCAACGGAAATGGTGTGAGTTGCATGTCTTTCTGGTCACGTTACATTCATCCACCACCCATCCACACCACATAGATCATATCATACTCGAAGTAGATCTATCTTTTGTTTCATTCCGTGATCAATCAATCGAGAGCTCAACAATCTTTTGGAATTGAACAACAAGTGCTGTTTAAGGAACTAGTATTCATGAAAGAGATCCATCTATTTGATTGAAGACCCATCTTCCAAACAAACAAGCAAAATCGCTTGAAGCTCCAAAAATATTTCAACCCCCGTTAAGCGCCAAAAACCCCCCCGGAACAACCACAGCCTGTAACTTACCCGTTTCAAATATTTTCCCAGCAAATTGGTACCACAACCGCCACGACGTCTTACTTCCAAAGCTCTATATGCCAATCATATACATTATCGTATATGATTGTCGACGTCTAGACAGAGCTTTCAAAAAATTGTTACCATGTTTTGAGGACTTTTAGCCGCGGGTTTCATGTTGAATTTATTCGGGTTGATTAAATGGATTTGTTGATTTTGAATTGCAGAATGGAGTGAGTAATAAGGTAGGAGTCGATGCGTTTGTTTTATTTTGGGAGTTGGTAGACACGGCAGAGGCAATGGTGGTGTTTATAAGAAAGAGGAGGTTTCTGTGGAGATGATATGTTTCTATGCTATACATTTTCAAAAGCTTCTCTGGTAGAGTGCAATTACTCGGCATCTTAGATTTCATATAGATTGCCTGGTGCATCACAATTCCCTGCTTTTTTCCTTCCAGATTTTACGATTGCATACAAGTCATTTGCTATCTTTCCTCTTCTTATTTCGTATCATCAATTTCCCAGCAAATCCTCCAGATTATTCCAAAATGAATTTGGAAATGAATGCACCTCTCCTCCGACCCTCAACTCCAACTTCCACACACACCACCTCCTCAACGTCTTCCACCAACCACAGCTTCAAATCCAGCCATAGCAGACCACTCTCCACATACACCACACTATTTTCCCACTCCAAATCCCCCAGTCTCAGTTCCCAATCATCAGGCTCTTCTCTGAAAACCTCCAGCACCCTCTCACGCACACGATCTCTCTACACCAAATTCAATACCGAAGTGCAATTTATGAAACTGAAATTATCGACTCGAAGAAGAAAGGACAAGGGCAAAGAAGGGCGATGGGTTAAGATTGAGGGAGAAGAAGAAGGTGAGAGGAGGATCGAGATGGTTTGGAGGAGGATGGATGGTGGACAGGGAATGATTCCTTATGGTGGAGTGGGAAGGGAAAGATTGGATTGAATCTGGATTTGAAAAGGGACATTGAGAAGGAAATGCAGTGATACCATGGGAACGGCGGAATTGTGTGTCTAGATTTGGTTTATGGAGTCTGGTTTGGTGCGGGAATGGATAGAAAACTTATTCGTCTTTGAAGGATGGCGGATAACGGCTGGACTCTTGATTCTTATTTATGTTGTCATGAGTTACATGACTGTCATGCTAACGATTAATACCACGAATATATACGAGGGCATAATAGTATTGCAAATGCTTCCTTCAATTTGAAATAAATAAATATGTTCGTTCAAGTTAACCATTCCTTTCGACGGCATATACTTGACCCGTTTCAGTCCAATCGGTTTCGGCGTGTGCGAAAACAAATATCAAGACCATCATTGCCAGGCTAAAGTTATAACGCGTCAGAGCTCGAAGAGTGAGACCAACATGAAAATCTACCCAAGACAATGACGACAAAAGTCAAGGGTATTTCGAACATAAATTAGAAATAAATGATATTAATAATTTCTTCATAAATTTTCATCTACCCATCCAGCCACCATCTACCGTGAGTACATGTCCCGAAATATACGCGCTTCCCTTGCTTGCCAAGAAAACAACGCTCGCCTTGAAGTCATCCGGAGCACCCCATCGACCCGCCGGTATTCTTTCACTGATACTTCTCAATCTCTCCGGATTGGCTAATAACGCAGTATTCATCTCCGTCTCGATATAACCCGGAGCAATCGCATTGACATTAATTCCTTTCGATGCCCATTCATTCGATAAAGCTTTGGTGAGTTGTGCCACGGCACCCTTCGATGCTGCGTATGCCGGAACGGTAAGACCACCTTGGAAGGTAAGGAGACTGGCAAAGTTGATGATGCTACCTCGTCGGCCGGTCGAAGCGGATGGTTCGAGATTTAACATGTGGGCACCAACATCGCGACAGAGGGTGAAGACAGTATTGAGGTTGACTTGAATAACCTAAAATTAACAATTCTTAGCACAACCTGCCTTCTGCATAAATACCACGAGATACACACCTCATTCCAGTCATTATCCGGAAACTCGTGGCTCGGATGACGGCGTTGAATTCCGGCACAGTTTATGAGAATATGTATCGAGTGTCCATCCTTCAGAATTGTAGGAGTGATTCCAGCGACATCCTCCTTCGATGCAAGATCCGCAGTGTATATAGGAGCTTTCCTGCCTAGAGCTTCGACAGCCTTTTGAGTCTCGAGATTATCGCGATTACGCTGGGCACAGGGATTTGTAAGTATAATTCAATTTGAGTTCAATGCAACGAAATGGGATTACCTGTATCAAAATCAAATCTGCTCCTGCTTCTGCAAGTGCTATGCAGACGGCTTGTCCAATACCTCGAGTACCACCAGTAACGAGGGCGGTTTGCCCTTCTAGGGAGAAGAGTGCTGCTGAAGCTGCGATAGCCATTGTGTTATGTTGAACCTGAAGATGTCTGATGTTCTTTCACATCTTGACTGAATAAGTATTAGGTACTAGTAAGTACTAAGTAGGTTCTCGAATTTCGATTGACCAATTCACAAAAAGCCCTTGTGCTTCTTCTCCGACCAACGGGCGGGAAAGTTGAACGTGAGGGGTAAACTTGGTCCAAATATGCCCCGAACTCCACATTGGTGGGGTCGTGGGGGAAGAAATGACCTAATGACCTGACTTTGTTTGTGGCACCGTCACAACCGGCTGGTTCGTCGGCATAAAAAGTACGGTGTATTTATTAGCACCAAGTACTAGGGCGAAGAGCAAAGTCCCAAGTACACATTTTTACATTGAGATGATTTCAAAATCCGATAAATACCATCATCTCCTACAAGAAATTATTCGACATTATGGCTTCTACTGATAATACCCAAAGTGGTGGGCAAACAGATGTGAAAGCTTCTGTGCTCCATGGCGCCAAAGATTTGAAAGTTGTAAGTGGAGGTTTTTAATTGTTTCATGAGACAAGAATCTGCTGGTCTAACATTCAAAGGAAACTCGTACGCTTGGTGTACCTGAACCAACAGAGGTACAAGTTGCGGTACAAGCGACTGGTCTTTGCGGATCTGACTTACATTACTATAATCACTACAGAAATGGAGATATTATCGTAAGGGAGCCTATGACTCTTGGCCATGAATCTGCCGGCGTTGTTACTGCCGTTGGCTCTGAAGTCAAGAACCTGAAGGTTGGAGATCACGTTGCGTTAGAAGTTGGACTTCCTTGCAAGAATTGTGACTTATGTGCAAGTGGAAGATACAATATCTGCAAAGAAATGAAGTTTAGAAGTTCGGCGAAAGCATTCCCACATTTCCAGGGAACTTTGCAAGAACGAATCAATCATCCTGCAGCATATTGTCACTTGTATGTATTTATTCCGTACTTTTCGATCACGTGCTCACTATTGTAGATTACCATCAAATGTATCCCTTGAGCTCGGTGCCGTACTCGAACCTCTCAGTGTCGCAATACACGGTTCGAGAAGAGCAGCTCTGCCAAAGGGCAAGACAGTTCTCATCTTTGGTGCCGGAGCAGTGGGCCTCTTATGTGCAGCGATGTGTAGGGTCACTGGCGCCAAAAATATTGTTATAGCAGATATACAACCCGATCGATTAGATTTTGCAATTCAGAACAAATTTGCTGATGCCAAGCTTCTGGTCCCTATGACCAGACCTCAGTCGATCGAGGATAAATTGGCATTCGCGAAAGAGGTCGCGGAGTTGGTCAAGGAGGCATCTGGAGAAGGGGAGGTCGATGCAGTATTTGAATGCACAGGTGTTGAATCATGCCTCCAAGCTTCGATATATGTAAGTGCAAGTTGTGTTTCATCGAGAGCTTGAAACTAATTCACGATAGTCAACTAAACCGGGAGGAAAGATAATGTTAATTGGTATGGGAACTCCCATACAAACATTACCAATTTCCGCCGCGGCTTTACGAGAAGTTGATCTCGTAGGTGTCTTTCGATACGCAGATACTTACGCAGAAGCCATCAAACTCGTTGGGAGCAAGGATCCTCTACTTCCAGATCTCTCCAAGTTAATCACGCAAAGATACAAGGGATTCGAGAATATTCCGGACGCCTTTGCGATGGCTGGTAAAGTCAAGGATGATGAGGGTAGATTGGTTTTGAAAGTCCTCGTTGATACCACTGATTCGTGAAATTAGTTCGTCTACTCCACAAAGCTACTCACCCGTGGTTATTAGATGATTGTCCTTGGCTAATGCAGCCTTATCAAAAATGGAAATAGCTAGGTCCAGATTGAGTGGATACTTACATTTTGGTTACCGCCAGTATCTTGGTACAAAGTTGATTGGAAATAATCACATTTGTTGGGCGATGTAGAAAGATAATGTTGATCAGTTTGTCAACAAAGACTCTGTAGATCACACGGCAGACTTAAACTTAATAAAATATATTTACTGTAGAGATCCAGTCTCCATCAACTCGCACTCCAGACATTTAAGAGTTTTCCATGGCTCAAAGATGAATTACTCAATGGGATATAGGTAAATATAGAGACTTCACTAGAACATATTTCCTTACCTTCACTAATTACCACTACCAACCACTATTAGGTGCATGTGCATTCGTTCTCCGAAGGAGAGGTATGAGCGGAGGTCTCAGCACCATGGGGTTTGAGTCCGTGTCAACGAGATTTGGGGCAGATAGATGTCTTGTTTGCTATTATCTCATTCTCTGTTATAAGTCTGTGGTATTCGGGTGCTTTGGAGTTATGATATCTGGATAGCATATATTTGATTTGTTCATTAATCACGTGTTAATGATGAAGAAAGAGCATATAGAACCTGTTGAAATGTTGAATAACTTGGAGGAGTATTGACCCTATCCGTGCGCAAGGATTAGAGATGCAACAAAAAGAAAGTTTCTACGTTGAATCACGAGGTATGATGTCGGAGACCGAAGGCTGGGTAAAGGATCGTGATCGTGAAACTGAGGCAAAAGTAGTAGCAAGCAGCTATTAAGCCATGAAGGAATGGAATCCAATGTTAACAACGCTTTGCATCATCAGTCAGGGTTACCATAACAGTAGTATTAGTCGATAACGGTCAATCTTTGATTCGAGATAGTTCTATTTCGTATTGCGAGGAAAGATTATCGTGAATCAACCTATCGTGGGGAGTACTATAATGTCTACCAAGTTCTCATATGTTCTCGATCTTTGCCAAGCTCGGCACTTTAAATGTCGATTAGTGTAAAGTTAAGGAAGAGCCAGTATAGGTGCGAGCACTAACAGTTGGTAGTTGATCTCCAGAATACTTGATATCATGTTGTGGGACGTCAATGTGGTACTGAATGGATGATCAAAGAGTGAATGATCAGAAAGAAGTGCCCGAGCACGGTCTAACAAAATGTCCGCGGGGTTTATTGTGGGCTTTTGGTAAGAATTATTAGGAATTTCCATCTCCATGAAAAAGCATCTCGGGATATCATGAAACCGTTTGATAATAAGATCTACTTGGGGTAAAACTATAAATATCGCCAAGAACAATGGATTGATATGTTTGGACCGCTTAGACGAGATTTTTATGGGGAAATAGCCGTTACCGAAGCTTTTTTTCACTTTAGTGCTTGTCTTGCTTGGCAAATAAATATGGCAATTGCCAACTTTGTGGTGGAGGGAAAAAAACAATTCCGGAAAATTGCCTGGTCATGACTCAATCTGGTAATTTTTTTCTTGTCTGTTACACTTATCTCCAGATCGACACTGATCATCAAAAAGATCCGTCTTCCCCGAACTCGCATTTCAACTGTCACCCCACGCATTTAGTTTGTAACACGATGACCCCTAAAATGATCATCATGCAAGTATTATTTCCCCTTCTGTTTGTAAAATTGCAAGTCTTGGAAAACTCATCATTATTTACAAGTCACATGTTGGTCAATATGACACAATTGGGATGCTTGTGCGCAGAACCATTAGCTATATATTCCTGCAACTCGACCTAGAGGCGAATTGGTCAGGTTTCCCAAACTGTATTCACCTCCTCCCATTTTCTCATCCTCCTTCCGAGGTTCCCGTCACAAAAAGCTTGTACAGCAACTGTCTGATACAATTACCCGCTCATTCCCCAACATTTTTATTCATACATCTTCAACTACGATAATCTTCTCTCCCAAAATTATCAAACTCCTTCCAAAGCAACCTCATAGCTTTTGATAAGCCTTCCTCTACCATCTCTAAAGATGTCTTCAGAAGTGGCAGTTGACGTTCAACCATCCGTCAATGGCTTTGGTGGACAAGAATTGGAAAGAATATCAGACAACATCGATGAAGTTAATGTACTTGCGGCAAAAATACGAGATAGTAAAGACCCTGAGAAAGAGGTACTATTTCGTCAGTATGAATCCGCTCAAGATAGTGTGAAGGAATTTTATCTAAAGTAAGGACCAATTTTGCTTTCTCAATTTTACATACAATCTAACAATGTGCCAGACAACATACGTATCAAACTTATGATTTTAACATAAGAGTTCGTCAAACTGTTGAAAACAGAAAGAAGGTTCACATGTCGATCTGGCAAGCGATTTTGCTGCTTAACACATATACTGATAATTCAGACCCCGACACCGCGTTATCTCAGATTGAGCACCTTTTACAGACGGCTGAAGCGATGAGAAGAGATGGATGTCCACGTTGGATGATAGTGACTGGGCTCATTCATGATCTCGGCAAATTGCTTAGTTTCTTTGGAGCTTCGGATCAGTGGGAAGTCGTCGGAGATACCTTCCCAGTAGGCTGTGCATTTGACGAAGACATCATCCTTTCCGAGACTTTCAAGAACAATCCTGATTATCATAATCCAAAATACAACACCAAGTACGGAGTTTACTCTCCAAATTGCGGATTGGATAACGTCATGATGTCATACGGTCATGATGAATATCTATATCATGTTGTCAAGAAATGGTCCACATTGCCACAAGAAGCACTTGATATGATCAGATATCATTCATTTTACTCAATGCACAGCAAAGGAAAATACAAGCATCTGATGAATGAGGACGATGAAAAAAGACTAGCCGCTGTGAAGAAGTTCAATCCATATGACCTTTATAGCAAGGCTGATGAGCCTCCAAATGTGGAAGAACTCAAGGTATGGACATCCGCAATTGCATTACAAATGAATAAGCTAACTTTCAATAGCCGTATTATATCGAACTGATCAATGAATTCTTCCCACAAGAGATTATTGAATGGTGAAGAATACAAAAGTAAATTTACGGCGTTAGCAACGATACCACAGGGCAACGATGGTTCCGGTGGCATCAGGCGTTTTAGCACTACATAGGCTTTTGGATGAATATTTAGAAAATCAGCGATAATGTCACATACGTAACCACATATATCTGTCTGTGTATTAACTTGATCTGAAATGTGATGTGTACAACCTTTACTGTCTTTGCTACTGGATACTTCCACCGACATAGCGTCACAATAAATGTGACATAACTAATTTTTGATAGGATAAAAAGTCTAAGTTTCTTGAATTTCTGAGATGATACATGAGTTGATAGTACATCAGACTAATCTCACCTCACCTCTGTCTTGCTTTTCGCATGCAAACTACTGTATTCATCTCATCATATGATTCAAAATCAACTGCACAGCTCACAACATGCGAAAGCTCCTTTATGTAACACTAGATTCCGAGGCCTTGACAGCTTCCCTTGATCAAGGCTTGATCCTTCAGATTAACGCAGATTCTCTGGATACCTAGGTACTCTCTATGAAACATATGAATCAAACTTTTCATAAAAAGTCAAGAACACAGATTGCTGCCGAGAATCTGAAGCTTTCCATGACAGTCTTCGCGACATTTCCATTTCTCTACAGTACCTATGCTTCGAGGTAAGTTATTTAGGATATTCATCACTTAGTATGTCTATTCTTACTGCTAATTCGTCCGATATCTCACAAGCGATTAAGTTTGGAGATTTGCCGACTCTGGGGACGAGTTTTCCAGGACCACTAAGGGGAAGATATATAATAACTGGTATTATAAAACCACTTGATAACAGAGCGCCGAGATTTGCTATGTCGAGCAGCTCTACGATACTAGCTAGATGAGATGTTTCATTTGGATTGGATTATTTAGATTCTTTGCTAAGGGGTATTGATGAATCTACCAACGAGCATACCTCAGTAAGTATTATTTTACATACCTTCATCGATTTCTTGTGTCTCGCATGAATCACTAGGTCGGGGTGGAATCTAGGAATAAAATGATACACTCCCTGAATGTACTGACGCAAGCGTTCAATAGCACCATTGGCCACTGCTAAAGCTGATGCGGATTTTAGTTATTACTCAATAGAAGTAGTTGAAAAAGCTACATCGTAAGCTTACCAAGAATGAGATGGTTACGTCTAAGAGGAATAGGAGACTATTGTTGATGGATGTTTTGATGTGGTCGACCCGAGACCCGAAAGTCCAGATCAAGCTTACTACCAGCTCTTTGATGCCAATTCCATGATCTTATCCAATGAAATGGACTCTCTTCTATGGTAGAAGTTAGATCCTTCGCGACGATTATCTTTGTTGCACACGATGTTTTGCAGGATTGACCATATGGATGCTGCCCTCGGCGAGAAAAATGTATGCGATTTTCGCGTAACTCAAATTCATGCTTTGTGTATGTGTATGATAGATTTGCCTGATCGTCATATTCTCACAATACTAGGGCGTGTATTCAAAAAAGATGACCTTGACGGAATAGGGAATAGTCCACTTTACTACATCGCAGCAGCTGGGCGAAAGGAAGTCCTTCAATACATTATTGTATCAGGTATTAACACTTGATGATTAAATGTCATTGGTCAGATCTTTCTACATGGTTTGGATTTTATCCCAGTCGTTTTAGTGATTATTTGATCAACTTCCTTGAGATGTTCAAAGATAGCGGACTTTTAGAGCAGCATGATCATAATGGTCGAAAAAGTACTAGTGCTACAAGCTCTTCTATGAAATCTAATACTACCTCATATGTCCCACGATTTAGTAGAAGGGCTCGACAGATTACAAAAACGGTTGGTTGTCATGTCGGCTTTGATCGCGTATAAAGCCGTATGGTAACTGTTGGTACGAGAAGGATACGGAAGACGTAGCACCCACGGATTACGTAGGTCCTGTATGTCTAATTGTATTCTGTCTAAAGAGCTAGCTACATATTGAAAAGTAGTAAGTCTTTATATAGGACTTACTAAAAGAAGCTAGTCTCTTTCGCGTTCGCTTAGTTCTTTATTACAGTAGTAATTGAATTGAAGTCATTCACTTCGTTCACACAGTAACCAACCACACTTCAGGCTTGGGGTGCCGATGCGGCATGACGATAGCTCATTGAAAAAAGGGAACTCGTGTTATGGTTTTGACTAATTTTTTGGGGAGCTACATCATAGTCACGCGATGATGATTTCGGTTCCCTCAATCGGGACGAGAAATTCTTCACTCTTCTAATAAGTTTCTCCTCTCATCCTGTGAGGTTATCCCGTCTCACTATAATAATCTCATTGCTCCAAAATATGGATCAACATCTGCTTGACTCATCTCATCACATCAAACTCATCTCAAAAAGTTTGAACTGAGAAGCAAAAGCTCAGATGGATCTGCAACAAGTCAACTTTAGTTTTCATCATGTAGTCTTTCAAGCATCGCAATAGCATCATTCAGTTCTTTTCAAACAACGCACTTTTCGATGAATTCTAGCCCCTAATGGAAATCATGAAGCGACTTGTAAAGCTATACTATAAACTCAGAGAGGGAAAAGAGTCCTCGGTACCACTAGTCGTCTAAAAAAGGTAATGGGGGTTGAGAAATCAATGTATAAGGGGTAATTAACCTAAGCGAAAGTATAGAGTTTTGCTTCCAGCAAAGTCTAATTATCTAGAAATTTAATATATATATACACGGTGGTGCTTCTCCCGGCTAACGAGACTGCATAGCATTGATTAATTAATTAATCATTTTTATAACCTGTATAACATAAAAATAATATAGGATAGATAGATACACAGGCTAGAATCTTTGGATAGTTTCTACAAGGTGTGGTAATATATGGGTAATATTACCGCACCATCTAATTCGACATGATTTTTTATTCCCTCTCAATTTCCTAATAATAGTAATAAAAATTACCGCCTTGCATTTCGAGCCAACATACTCTTCTTCCTCAGCTCAACATCACCCTCCGCGAGCCGTTTACTAGATTCGATTAATTGAATGATATTAACATACTGTTTGAAGAGCATGAAAATGGATGAAATATAGAGAAGAATCCAAGGAACTGAACTATCCATTTTGTTTGCTCTGTATAGGTCGAGAAGTTGATTAATATTCTTATAGAAAAAGTTGTTCTGAGAACTTACCTTGCCGTTTCCATCCATCCGGCGCTCCATGGTGAAGTCCAAATCAATGATGGATCCGGAGGGTTTCCGGGTGTTACCGACCCGAGTTGACCGTCTGCTTGCACCATGGTAGATATGGGGATAGGCGAGGAGAAAGAGAGAAGGTAAAGAGCGATAAAGAAAAGCTCGTTCATAGCACAAACGGTAAAGAGAACATTCTGCACACGTTAGCTTGATCATGATAGAAACTAGAAACCCATCAACCTTATTCGTGTAGTAGAACTGCATAGCCCGAGGCACTTTCTTGTCTATTTGCTTATGAGAGCTACCTCCCATTGCCAACGTAGCATACATGTGCATGTAGTGACTAGCGAGATCCAGGCTTATAAGAATTTGAAAAATAATGCTCCATCTAGGGAATGCGCTCGCCAGGAATACCATCAGACTGGAGGTCGTACAACGATCAATCACCATATCGAGAACGGCACCAAAGCGTGTGGATTGGTTAAATTTCCGAGCCGCAGCCCCATCGGCGGCATCGAGGAGACAAGATGTGGTGTAGAGGAATGAGCATGTTCGAGGATGAAGTGGCATGTAATAGAGAGAAGCAATGACCAGAGCAACTCGGGCATATCCTGTAGATGTTAGATTGAATTAATATCAATCCGCAATGGGAGGGTTTTACCTATGAGGTTTGGAATAAAAACAAAAACATTCTCTGCTATAATCGTAGGTGGTGCTGGTCTCTCGATTTGATGATTGGTATTATTGTTGTGGAACCATGCGCCTGGCGCTGTCGTGTCGCAGGCGTATTCATTTTGGTTTGGACTTTGGGAACCACAATCAGAGCGACGTTTCGCAAAGCACTTTGATGACATATAAACCTTTTGGGGCTCGACAGATATATCTACAGAAAAAAAACATATTCCCATTAAATATATAAACCTTGTGCTTTTGTACCACTAAGCTCGCAGTAGGAAGTGGGAAAGAAGTAGAGATTATTGAAACGTGCAAAGAGCAGTGTAATTTCACCTACCAGCAATGCTTTTGTCTGAATTACTATAGCACTCTCACTGGCTTCTTTGCTGCTTGCTGAAATATGCTACTGTTCTTAAGTTCTTTTGGACCAAGTATGTTGATTCCGAAGAGGTTGATGTGCTAGTGCGGGGTGTGTGGTAATCGCGTGTAGAGAGAGGATGATAGGCGCCGCTGACGTAAAGGGAGGTTCCTAAAGTTGAAAAATATCAGTTCGATGATAATGATGGAGCCGATCAAAGACAGCAGCCTGGGCTTTTATTGACTTTGAGGTCAATTTTGATGTTGAAAATGAGTTTGACATACACCTCGAGTGTGCTGAGCCGGTGTCTGGAAGTAAATTGAATGTATCTATAATGGTCGTGCAGTCAATACGAAAATGATAGTAAATGTAAAAGATATTGAACATGAAGTGGCAGCTTTATTTTGTTTTGTTGTAACAACATCTGGGAAGAAGGGTACAAAATTCCACAGGGTCGCCAAGATAACCGACACTTCTTTGGACGCTTGATGCAGTCTGACACGTTCCGAGTCTGGCTACTAGACAATGACGATCCTATCATCATATAAAATATGGCAGGTGGGACAGGTGGGACCGCAGGAAAGCACTTTATTAGAACCCCCTGTCTCAGGGATCCCTAATCGTGTGCAGCATATGCATTACGCATATATCCTCCTTGAGCTATGTCTCCTCCCACCGGCACCTATCATATGTTGTTAATTTTTCAATCTACAAAGGCGTATGTCATGCAATGAAGGAGTTTGAATTGAGGAATAAGTTATTATCACTGGGTGTATATAGGAGATGGATTCAACTTCAAGTTGTCAAGTTGTAGTGCTTGCCTAGGCTGTCGCTTCGCTCTTAAGGGGCAGGGCTTTTGTTTGAAGATTAACGTATTTGTCATGGCATCGAAAGGCAAAAACAATGTTGAACTTGGATCTCAAGAGTCAATATGAAGTCTCATTTGACTATAAGGACTCCAAATCCATTTGCAGCTGGCCGAGCTTAAACCTAAGCAGGAACTCCATACAACAGCTGCATCTTACTGCCATATATTTTGTCTTTTCCTAAGCTTTGCTAATACGAGATCAAAAGCGTAGGGCATTTGAAGATGCTGTAATATGTTTACATGGGCTGTAATCTCTTGTCCTTTGCTTACTTCCCGTCAGCAGCGTGGCGAACATCCAACATACCGTTTGAGCTTGAAAGCATGGAATGGCTCCATTAACTGTACATCCATCGCAGTTTGGGGAGCAGTCACAGTTGTTATTCGCAAATCCGACCAACACTGTATCGCAGTTGTTCAGGGCATCCTGTCGAAGGAAAAGCTTCGAGCGAATCCTATGATAGTACTGCGTTGAATGCAAGTGCAGATATTGAAATTATAAGAGAACACTTCATGGTTTGCCTTGACAACAACCAATGATCGTAAATGTTGTTAGGGAAATACAACTCAAGTAGTTGAAGTTGATCAAAAAGAAGTAATAGACTCTAGGTAAATCTACCGTTCAATGGTAATATTAAAAGCCTTCCGAGGCCTGTCGAGATACAATAGTAGACGTCCTCTGTAACAATTCAAAGCTTGTTCTTTTTTTTTTTTTTGGCTCCCAACAATTGCATACAACTCATACATAGTTATGCTAATTTAAGTGCTACCAATGCGGGGCAATATGTTAGCGTTCTCCACATTCACACGAAAGCTTCCAACCATTATGTACACGACCCATGTACATTTTCTGCCGAACTTCACAATTCTGGTCTCCAACTGTTGTATTCAAATATTCTGCGAATTAGACAGAGATGTCTCTAAGTCCACGAAGTCTAATTGATTGTTTAAACGGGTAAGCATGGTTTAAAATTTCTGAAGTTTACAATGCTACGCATATTTGCAAGGGGCCCCTCACAATGTGTATGGCCTTGTTTGATTACTGGTGGAATCAACGGAATGGCTTTCATGCTATCTGGAGTTTGGTAAGAATCTCGGAGTCAAGCCTCTGATAACCAGAGGAGCAACCTGCAGGATGATTTTACAAGCGGGAGGATTCTGGTGAAGGCAGAACGTTATAACATTATAGATGGCCCGGAATCAGGCAGGCTTGCCATTTAGCCCCCAGCAGGTCTATCCACTACTCCCAAATAGTTTTGATGATACGATACCACTAGCTCATGATTTCCAGTATAGAGGTCATTCGAGAATTGAGCCTGCCAAATTTGACAGCACATTGAAAGGCCTGCCTAAGACAAAGTTCGGCAGGTGATTACTCCTGCTATGGTATCTGGCTTCCCCGAAATGCCATCATTGGCATCGGTCTTGTTTCCCTGAGTTACTCTAAATAGAACGTACTTAGCAAATCACTGCGACTAACAGCTTAAACTGTGGGTCTCTGTGTGAAGAATGTTTGGGGGGGGGGGTTTCAACACGATGTAGGAAGCAATATTCGACTTGGTGGCTATATATGACCGGGCAATCAAAGTGGACTAAGAGCTCAGATTCATTACTTGTATACTAATGGGCATTCCTTTGCCCCTTTCTCCTACTTTCGCCGGCTTTCCGAAGCTAAATGATAACTGTGTAGACTAGTGCGTGGGCAGCACGCTTTCTGCATGTGACCTCATAAATCAACAATATAAAAAGGACAACGTATCCTTTGCATCTGCTATTATCAACTCCAACTACAAACATGTGCAACAAACAGCATCGTGAAGTTTACAATTCAGTTCGTCTCTACCATAATCGCTGGGATCTCTTGCTCCACAGTATTTGTAACCCCAATATCTAATGTAGACAGCTTTGCTTAAGCTAAAGCTCTATAGATCCTGGCCAGTCCTATCAAGCAAGATGCTGATAGTGCAGCACGGGTACCAGTGCCAATGACCGCTGCAGACCGTTTTCTTGTCAGTAGTCTTGACTACATGGACTGGGCAAACAAAATGGTGGCGGAAGGCAAGGCATACTGGCCTGACAAATCTGTGACCACCAAATCTCGACAGTCCTTACAAGCCGCGCCATAACTCGGAGGCCTGCTTTGCACCACCCTCGGAGCATCGACCTCGAGGTACGCGGAAGGCGAGTCTAACTTCCGTAATTATCTTAACAAGTACGTCTCGGCTTCTTGGCCGGTTTGGAGCTCATTACTCGGGATCTTGCTTGTGATGGTCAAAATTGCGATATGACCGTCAATATGGCGTTCTCAACAACTGATGTATTTATTAAGGATCAAATGCCTCAGTTTCGTACTCTTACGTTTGACGGAATCTATGATACTTGTAACGGTGGAGGAAGTGGCCGGATCACTGTAAGAGATGAAACAGGCTTTATTGAGGCTCTTTTTGAGGATGGCACAGCTACTTGTCCTGCAACTACTAATACTTTTTATTGTGCTGCTGCTAGCGCATAAGTTTATATAAGATACTCGTCTTGAGCTCGTTGCGCGACACATCCACAGATATGCATGGCAGGATAGTTCGGTTCCTTGGCATGACAGTTTGATCCAGGCTTCTTGCATACCCCAAGCGTGCTGAGTGGAACACGGGGCTTTCTAGAATTCTTGTTTTGGGGGAATAGAAAGTGGAAAATAGCAAAGACCATTTTATAAACTTCTTCAGGCCTTTCCTTGTTTAATTTCTCCAAGGTATCCATCAATACACTATCATATGCTAAAAAACCCGCAATCATCCTCCGCCACTCACTTTCCCGACCTTGATTTACCTCAAACAGCTCTTGTCTATCTCCAGCGCAACAGACACAATCTAAACAGGTAGTGTGTAAATTCCAGATCATGAATACCATAACATGCGCATAATATCCACAAGTACCAAAATTCAAGAGATCAAACTACTACAATTGTGCATGAATCTAACGGATGTCTCCAATAACCGAGCGAGGGCTATCTTCTTGGAGATTAAGCACGAATATTTTCCATGAACAACGTATAACTACGGAAAATTAGATACTTTGTACAGCCTACTACCTATACTCCCCGTCAGGAGTACAGCTCGCAAAACGCAAAGACGATGCTGCCACAGCGGAGCAACTTTGGTCATCAGCCATTCGACCGGTTTATTGATGGGAGGAAATGCTGCGTGCCACAAGCCGTTCCCAAACGTTAACCCCACACTTTCCATGTTCAAGAAAAGACGGGAAGCACATATACATTGAAAACGAAGTAGACTTTGACTTGTTTCTTGCTAGCTTGGGCGGCTATGGCCATGATGTCGATAAATGTTTCGACTATATTGTACTGGGAGAGATCGGCGATGATTTGAGGCTCTTCCTTCAGATGGCTGTACCATGGTTCAGAGAAAGAGTCTATGATTTGAATGAGCTCCATGGACGAGAAGTCAGGTTCTTTTCCTTGGGATAAGTGCTAAATTGTTCTAGGCCGTCGTGGAAAGCAACTGCAACTCATTAAACAGTTATTTTCGAGCAAAGGAGCTATATAACTTACCGTGCTAACTTACAGCACCGTCCATCAAGCCCTTTCGACCAGCTGCTTTCTCAAGGGCCGGGTAGAACTCTGTCTCCACATAGTGATGATGCTAATCGACGCAGTCATCGCACGCCATACAGCAACTCATGAAACCCTTTTTGTCAACTGAGGATTAGATGCGTGAGGCTTGTTGATACATACCATCAAAACTGCGGATGAGGGAGTTATGACCCAATGCCATTTGAGAGGCTTCGATGGTGAATAAATCTGTCTGTCCAAAACTGTTAGAGGCCACGATCAGGAGGTACGAATTTCTCTACCTTGCCAGTTTTGAATCTCGGTGTGTTAATTGACGCGAGTAGGGTCTCAATTTACATAGAAGGTGGCATTACAATCTCAACATCATATCAAATATGATATATTAATATAATTAAAAAAAAATTAAAAAAATAAATTACCCATCTACTCACTTTAAAAAGCTATCAAAATACAAATTAAAATACTATAGATTAATCTAATTAGAATCTAAATAAAAATATAAGAATATAATAAAGTATTAATCTTTAGAATAAACTTTAATATCTGATCTAAAAGAGGGAATCATAATATACATATAATAGTGAGGAGATACATCACCTTTTCAGATGCCTATACTCGTATATTTAGATTTAAAAATAATATCCAGGATAATACATGAACACAATTAAAGTAGAGAAACATGAAATAAAAGAAGCGAGACTGGTCTATCTACCCTATGGATATGAGGAGTAGACACCAATACCTACAGACTAAGCTAGGACGACTCTCTAAAAAGCAAAGCAAAGCAAAACATTCATTATTATCACAATCCATTTACACTCATTTATAGTTGTATTCATAATGATTGGATTTAATTCTACCCGTGAGTAGTACTAACGTACGTATTCATATAGTAAGAAGCCCAGGCCACCTACGTACATTCAAACAGCACCATCCATACCATTCTTAATTCTCATGATCTCGTAATGATTTTGTAAAAAGGGACAGACAACCAATCAAGACAACCAACACCATTTCATACACCAAACCCAGACCCAAGCGTAGAGCAAGATACGTTTATAGACCACCATTCCCACAAGCTCCCGCCCTGCCCCCCCTCCACACTCCACTTTCAAACATATCCATCCAACCCATAGTCACCATCATCATTAAAGTCCAAGCAAAGGCGCGGAGAAAAGATGAACATAATCCCAAATGTAACTCCATCCAATAGACAAACAAGCAGTTGTAAATGCCAAAAAAAGACCAAACAAGCCTGATATACTCAACATTTGCACTAGCAGACGATAAAGTTTAATTCAATAACGCCACACACTACTTTCCACATTTGCTTCATGTATGCTGTAACAACAACATCGACGCCAGAATTCTAAAATGCATGTCAAAGGTACTATAGAGTACAAAGATTGCTTTCGTAACGTGAATCATTTACAAGCCAGAGACTTTGCGAGTGCCGACACTCCCAACTCTCCCACTGGTTTTGCGAACTGCTCCAGATGTTTCTTTATTGCGGAGACTGTCCCCACTCCGCTTAGGGCTGCCTCGAACCTTTCCAAGTGAACCACTGCCAGATTTGATGGCAGATGGTGTCTTAGGTCGATTTGCTGTTCCGATATTTTCAACATCGTAACTACTGTCATCTATCGATGTATAGATTGTCGTAGTGGTCTGACTTATGGATCTTCCTGACCTCTCGCTCCGAGCTGGGGACCTTGATGTTTTGCGGCTGGTACGCATACGGAGCTGCCATTCCTCTTCAGACTCGGTAGCATCAGTCGATGATCTGTGTATTGAGATTACTTCAGTTTCGCAATGTGTATTATCGTCTTCTGTAGAGCTGTATGCCGAACCGTGACGTCCATATGGATGGTGGCGGTCACCCCTGCCTGTCTTTCTTGGTTGACCTGGTGTTGGTGCTGGCAAGTAATCCTCCTGAGTTCCGATGCTATGACTTCTTTCATTGTCCACTTCGCCAAGTGGGGTTCTTTGATTGCCATTTGGAGGAGTGACAATTTGACTTTTGGTTGCGAAATGTCCCTTTTTGGGTGTGATTGGAGCCATGTTGGCGAGCTTCTCCCTCATTCTCACTTCAAACTGTTCCTCGATCCACCACTCTCGGAAGGTTCCTTGGTTAAGATGGAGCCAATGTTGTTGAGGGCCAACAACCATTCCCGGTCTCATGAAGCGCATATACGCGATGATCTCGTTAGCAGTGAATCCATATCGGTAGATTAAGTATGCCCCAATCAAACATCCTGTTCGTCCAAGTCCAGCCTTACAATGCACAGCAATGCCCCTCTCCTGAACAGTGATCATCTCATGTGCTAAAGTAATGAACTTTCGAACAATACTAAGTGGTGGGCACGTGCCATCGTCGAAGATCATATCCAAGTGTTCAATACCAAGCGCCGTGAAATAAGATGGAGAGTATAACTCCGAGTTCAAACGAACTACTAAACCAATGTTCCGAGATGTGAAATGTTTCAAAACATTCTTGAAGGGTGTGGGCAAGGTTGGGTGAGTATCCACGTCTTCCAAAGTTGTTGGCAGAGTCGCATATAGTGGAGAAGAAGGAAGTATTGGTTGCACAGGGTTGTGTTGTGGGGAAGCAAATGCAAGAAAGTCGGGAGTCAACCAATTGAAATCACCCTGGTCCACGCGTTCGAATCTTTCATACTCCTCGAGATCGAATTGCGGAAGAGCGCAAAATCCTTGCTCCTTTGCGCGCCAGACACCATACACAACATCTTGAACTGTAATACCATAATCTGCTTGACTGTATCCTGCATCGCGGAAAGGCATCAAAGGTGGGTCTGCTTGAGCGATTGGCGCAAGCGCGAGATGGGGTGCCCATGATTGGATCAAGACCATATACGTGGCTAAGAGACACGCAGCGTTGGCTCGACCTAAATTACTCAATTAGTTTTTTTCTTGACCAGCGAACTCTTATGAAACAAGGTAGCTTACTACGCGCATCTGCTTTACTCCAGAATACAACAGGTTTGTTCTTATTTTCCGGGGCGCCAAGGATGTCGTGGAATTGAACTGCAAATCTATAGAGATGTCCAATGTGTAATGGTCCAAAGTCGTGGTGAAAGGCGTTGTAGAGGAGTGTATCATCGACGGTGAAATAGTGTGGTGGTTCTCTTTTGTCCGAAACGACTGAAGGTCCATCTGCAGCCCTTGCTGACCGCTTCGTCGGAGATCGTCGAGAGCTCTGTTGCTCAGGGTAAGGGAAGAGAGTGTCGGCCGTAGGAGGTGTAGTGTAAGATGCTAAATATAATCGGTCTGTATATGTTAGCCAGTGGAACGGTCTATCCTCCTCTCGAGGTTGTTTTGGTCCTTTCTTCGCGCAGGCGCCAGTAAATTTATCATTAGGTAGTAATGTTGCCCACTCGAGCATAGAATTGTAGTCCATTGGATGCATAATATCAATAAGGTAATGATACTGAGCGTAAGATGCTCAATGGTTCGCGCCGCGCGGTGAAAGATGTTTTGACAATATTGTAAATAAAGTAACACACCTGGGATGTACTCGATGATTTGCCCATATTTCAATTGAGAGGAAGGAGGCATTGTTGATAAAGGCACGCAAAGGCACCTAGTATTAGCAGTCGCGAAGTCCGAAACCGTAAATGTAGAGTAATTGAAGGTATCTTGTTGGCGCTGTTGTTGTTGGCAAGAGCGACGGTGGTGATGAATACTCGAGGTTTAGACGATGGTACCTGGATAGGCGCAAAGTTACTTTTTGTTGTTGTTGTTGATACTCGTAAACTTCGAACTAAAAACAAATAAACACTTCAGCGCAGCAAATGTATCCTGTCTGTAAAGGCGACGGAATCAAAAAGAGGTATTCCTAAGAAAATAAAAACAAAATCAAATCTCAATCCAAAATCCAAAGCAACATGAGAGAAAATGTTTAAGTAGAAGAAGGATTTCCAAATACTTGTTAGGAATTCGTATGGATTTGTATGTATGTGAATGTGAATGATCAATAACAATTTACTAGTCTGATTATAGTAATTGTTCTGACCCAGCAACCAAAAAATTGACCAGCAACAAGAGAAAATGGATGAGCAAGGTTCAAGATTCCAAACAAACCATTCCATTGAATGATTGAGCACAGAGGACTAGGTAGCTTACGGAGGGAAATGCTAAAAGCTCAGACGAAAGAGTTGGCAAGGCAAGGAGAGGGGGCTAGAACAAGGTAAACAATTGATGTTGTGATCATGGATTATATTGTTGATGATTTTCTAGTAGGAGATATCTAGCAGATAGTCTCTAGCCGTCTCTGCTAAGATAAATCTAATAGATCTATCAGTTACATAGAATGAATAACTCTTATTATTAGTATCTAGCTAGCTAACCAGCAATGAAGAATAATAAACACCTGTTCAACATACAATTTCCTTCTTCTTTTCACCTCACTTACTCGCTCACCGCTTACCGCTCACCGGCAATTCAAAAAACTTCACTCGCTCCAAACTTCAGCTACCCCTGCATCCTCATCCTCGTCATTCTCCCATGATCATCCAAACAAAACAACCTCGTCAAAGCATCAAAAAGCCCAGAAAGTCCAATTTTTCAATTTCATAACGAATCTGATCCCTTATTTCAATTCTACTCACGATGGAATAACTTATAGAACATCGCTCAATACTCCGGTGTCCAATTTCTTCAAATCAAAACTTCATTCAGTTGATTTACCACAAGTTTTCAATTCGAAGAAATCTCGAGAAGTCGAGGACTCGGCTATTCTTCGGAAACAAACAAACAACCCCTGCCCCTAAATCTCTCCATCCCTCTAAATCAATATCACCACAATGAGCAACACTTTTTCGAGTCTACGCTTACACAAACCCAACAATAAAGAAACCACCCCTTTCCCCTACAAACCTCAGCAAACATGGCAACCGAACTAGAATTCCCATGCTCACTGTACGAACCCTCCTTCCTTCCCCTCCCTCCCCGTCCTCCAAGCCCACTAACCCCTCCCCCAGCACCATCGACATCCCACTCCCCACCGCACGTCTCGCCTCCGCCGCCCTCTCAGCCCTATCCGTCGACGCTGAACTCTCGCCCCTCGTCCGACGTACCTTCTCTCTCGTTTCCCCTACTTCAGACAACCTTGTCTCCGCAGACTCGAAAACTATCTTCCATACCATCTACCGCGCAACCACAAACCGCATGTTGCGTGTAGCTGTCAATGGATTTATGGAGAGTTTATCTGTTGTCTTGGGGGTTATGGAGGAATTAGATGTTGATGTACTGGAGAGTGAGGGTGTGAAGAAGGAGCCAGAGGTGCAGTTTGTTTAGTGATGCGTCAAGAAATGCAAAAAATGCTCTGGTTATCTGGGTTTCTCTTTAGTATTTAAGGACTCCCGTGGATGTTATTCCCAGATGATAATATGGGGCCGAAAGCAAGGGATAAGGAAAGACAGAAATCGAAGGAGAAAGGAGAGGCAGGAACCCAGCATAACATCAAAGAGCCCAGTTGCACATACATCAAGCGCAGGTATCCACGCGCCCGGCAAGCATACATCATTACTTTGAAGGCAGAAAAAGACCTGACGGGCTCCTGACGAACTATGTCACCTTCCAGGAATATCAAGTGGATGTGGAGCTATAGGAAACCCCCATACGTTACGCGGGATGGAGTTCGTACATATACAAATTTATATATCCAAGAGAGACATCGAAGCAGGTGCTGCTACCTCTCATACCATCCATAGCCAAAAAACCACAAACATGTAGACATCTTTAATCATCAACTGCATGCATTTACACTGCACAAATAAAATCATCCATCAATAATATCTATGAAGTTCCGAAAACACAGCTCACCCACCCAACAACTCACATTACAAATTATCCCCCCTTTTCCAGCGCGCGCCCCCCCAGTCCCAAAGAGCATCATCAAATCCACACACGAACTCTCCATCGATCTTCATTAAAGCAGCTGTTAATAGATCAAATATATCAAATATACTCAAAATCAATATCTTTATTCTATAAATACATATCTACAAATCTACAAAGAGCTATTACTCATTCCATATACCCATTATCAAATCCCAGGGCTGATCATGTTAACGTATCGAATGAGTAATAGTAATATATACTAAGTATCTATATAATAAAATATATATATATCAAATACCTTCCCCGCAACTTCCCCGGCATTAATTATCCCATCATTAAACTTTTGTATCGCCCCTGAGCTGCTTTCAGCCGTGACAGTTGAACCTTTCGTGCTCAGGTATCATTAACTCCGTTTCATACCCCATGAATTCCCAATATCGCTTCCCAGAGGAAGGAAATCTTGGTAAGAATTATCGATCCGAAGAATAGAACTATAACTATAACTATAGTTTTTCCTTTTCCACAAGTTTTTGTTCGGCTTCTTCGGCTCTTCTGTTCGCCTCAGCCAAAACCTTTTCCAAGTGACTAATATATTCAATGGCAACTTCCACTGTAGCAGCTTTACTACTTGCACTTTGACCGTTCTTTGAGCCTGCGGATTCGGTTTCCCCAGCATCACCACTACCAGCCTTGTCTGCTATAGAATCCTTGGTTTTTCCCCGAGGATAGTATTCGGAAGGTATCATATCATGCAATGTTGTAAGTGCTAAGTTGATCCTATTTCGTCTTCCTTGCTCGGCAAGTTTATGAGACGTGCGTTTTGATGTTAAATTGGTTGATAGTTCCGAAGGATACGAAACACCAGGAAGATGAGTACCTTCAAGTATGTTTTGATAATTTGACTTCGATGCGAGTAGAAGGGAAGCAGTTGCGTCATCATGGATGGATGAACTGCCAGGAAGTAATGGCTTTATGCTAGGAGATATCTTGGGGAGAAGGGCTGGGGAGGCAAGAACGGAGGTGCTCGCTCTCTTCTTGGTGCTCCGTGCTAGGGTTTGTGGCGTTTTGCGCGCGGCTCCGTTCGTCCCGTTCATGGCATCTATTTGAGGGCTTTGACTGGCAGATGTGGCTAAGCCAGGGCGTCCAACTACTGGCGAAGGCAAAGGTTGAAATCCAGGAGTTTTAGATCCTGTCGAGCTCAAAGTTGGTGTCATTTGTCCGTCGGACTGTGTATCAATACGAGGTAGCGTAGGTCTTACAGTATTTGCAGCTTCTGGCAATGCAAACCCGTCCAAAGCTGGATCGTCGAGGTCCATTTCTCGATTCAGTGACGACTCGCCGGCGGTAGGAGATTTTGTGATTCTCATCAGTGATGCTGGCGTGGCAGGTGACCCAATAGGAAGCCATTTATTTTTGACATTCTCCTTTTGTGCAACGACATAGGGTGACCTTCCAGCCGAGCTCGGCAACGGTGGAGGTGCCATATCTGATAGATGCTCAGGGGATATTGAGCCATTTTCAGAATGATCAGTGCTTGCTGCCGAATTTGTTGATCCAGTTCCTTTAGATTGAGATGTTTGAGAATTTAAAGGCTCAATAATTTCTTCCAGGGCTTGAGCGCTCATGCTTATGCTTTTCCTACCTCGATTTGGCTTGACAATCGGCGATTGTCGAACTGCACGAGTGTTGACTCGTGGTTTTGGTGCCACAGACTTCCGGGCAGGCTTCCGGGGTGGGATTATAGAGCTTACCGGCGCAGAATGCGAGTCGCCATTCATGTCAATTGGTGAGTTCGTAGATCCCGAATGACGATGGTCAAATATAGCTTGATGGTCGTTTTGGGCGTGCAAAGCAGGGGAACTCAAAGGACTGAAATACGCTCCGGGGACAGTGTAATCAGGGATATTGAAATGAGTTTCCAAGGGGGTAACAGCTGGCGATACGAGGGGAGTAAAAGCCATCTGAAATGTCAAATTAGCAACCATTCCCACATGTTTCGAAATGTGTAAAATCAATGGACAGGAATGTCGAAGTACAGTTCAACTAGACTAACCTCTTGCTCCCTTAGACGGTAAGGCTCAAACACAGATGGCGGCTGCTCTGCTTGAGAGTAGAAATGTTGATTGGCACCATGTATTTCCATACTATTTGGTGTTGGTGGAATCATTCTATTCTGGACATAAAAGTTCCGCTGCTGTTCCTGCGACTGACGTAGCTGCTGCTCATGCTTCTGCTGTTGTAGATACTGAATTTGCGCATCTAAGTGTGTTAAACTTTCTGTAGAAGTATGTGGATGTACCACTGGAGTCCCGAGAATAGCTGAATGGCTAGAAGCTGTCGTCATTGAAGACATATGGTCGTGCATTGACCCATCGAGCCCAACCTGATGATTGCCAGCCATTCCTGTATTCATTGAATCCATCCCATCTTGATGCATCATTTGTTGATCTTGCGACTGTTGCTGGTTGAAATCGAAGTCGAATTGTAGACCACCGGCCATATTGTGCATATTTAGATCAAGAAATTGCTGAAAGTCATCTTGAGAGGGGACGGACAAAGTAGGGTCCTGAGTATTCCAAACCCCAGAAGTATCCATGATTGCGATCAATTGGAAGGTTTCGCCCACTCTGTGTCGGTAAGTGTATGGCCTGGTTGTACAACAAATGGTCGCAAACTGAGGGGTCTCGGAACCGTGAATAGTATGTGCGCCGTGCGCGGTTCGATGAAGTATATCAAACGAGAATGACGATTATGCTGGTTATATCACTCCATAAGTGAGTTCTGTCAAAGGGAGCTTGGCTTTGAGTAATTCCCGACCAGCTAGTTGAGCTTCAGCTTGAATGGTGATTGAGTGAATCGGAGGGTGGTGGTTTTGTATGATGCGGAATCGCTTTGTGTTGGACTTGGATCTTTCTTTGGTGATTAGTGAGGAGTTAGATAAACCAGGTAAATAAGGTAAATAGATCAGACAACAACAAATGAATATATTGTCTAGTAATTCTTTCTGTATTGGCCTGAAGGACGTCGATTTTTGTGCTCATAAAATAAAATGCAGCAGCAAATTCATTTGGTCGTTGTTTAAAGCTTCGTACTAATTTAGATGGTGGCTTTTCTCCCATCTGAAGGTTTTAGACGGTTTAACTGAGTCCAGGGCTCTTATCGTACCAATAGGTACAAATGAACTTTGTTATTTATGTAATGAAGCCAGCCGTGCGTACCTTTTTCCGGTAAGCTAACTATCTCAGGCAATGGGCCGACAGCTTCGAGTATCTTCGAACATCAATATAATATAATATCAATTTATTAGATAGTTGAATGATTGAAAATTCTCTTTTTCTTTAAATCAGATAGATAGTTATGATCGACGTCCTTGTTATAGTCATTAGTCGTCTTGACTCTTTATAATTCATAGGCGATACTACGGGGTTATTGAAAGTATATACTGTGCTTCAATCCTAGTAAAATGAAAGGGAAACGAACATCAGTTGATGCTTATAAATATATCATATATCAAATATTTGCTAGATGGGAATTCTCTTGAAGAAATATAACCTCCACTTACTTGAATTGACTTTGGAAATACTAGGTAATTTAATGATATAATACAAATCTCATCCTCACCACCACGAAGCATTTCATTTCGAAGCAAACGCGGGGCGCGAACATTAGATACACACTCAACATCAGCTGGATCATTTACATCTCACTTCCTTTCCTGAGACATGGTGGTTATGAATACGGAACAACATTGTTTGTATGACCTTCTCAATCATACCCCCACGGTCCATGTTCATAACCAATTATGTTTGATTGTGGAAGGTCTAGAAGAGGGGTGTTCCTTGAGTACATGCAACCAACAACCATCATTTATTTATTTATGCGATTAACATTTTTCAAAAACAAGTCTTTATTCTTGTATATGAGAGTTAGATGTTGTATTACAGAAGTATGAATCTATATTATATTATGTGAAATGCAGCACCAGATGGGTCATTTCTTCTTGATCGTGATATATTTCAATTATACTGTTCAAGGACGGACATGCATGAACGCATAGACACGGTATAAGTAGCAAGCGATCTAGCAGTTTGATACCTCTCCACCGAAACCTAATGCGGTACAGTATGTTCAACAAGCAACAAACAACATAGACAAGCTTGAACTCAACATCACCAAACGACCGATCCTCAAAAACATTTCACCACAAAAAGGGTTCCTATAAACCTATGCATCCTCCTAAGCGAGCCCCCAATGCAGTAATACCCCGACTGGAAACCATGCTCACTACCAATGATCAAACTTTTCTAGAAGCATTAAAAGCCACCATATAGTCCAACCCTTTCCCCGTCTTCCCACACTATCAAAAGGATATCCCATGCAAGCCCTAGCATTACCATTAACCAACCAAAATGAAGCAATTTTTTATACATAGTCCAAGACAATAATGCACGCATCTGCTATCAGTGTACCTGTTCCTCAAGATAATATACAAGAAATGGAAAGTAAGAACGGCCCTGTAGAGCAGGATGATCAAACGGTGAAAGAAATGCAGAAGTACAGACGAAGGATTACAATCACAAAAAACACTGATGACAAACAGTTATGCGCTACGAAAAGCCTACCTCAAGCTCAGCTCTCAAGTTCTCCATGCCTTTCTAGCCTTATCTCCATTTTATAATATTATCTATGAGAGGACTCTAGGAGACATATAGTAATCTTACATATAGAGGAGATTTTCAAGATCAGTATGTAGCACGTGTTACTATACGACACTTCCTCTCACCATCTTTCTCCCCTGGAAAGCGGCAAGAGAAGTACATAGCAAGAAAAGTCAAATTTCTCAACAGAGGGCCAGCGCCCTCCCATCTCTCATCTCACCTTGTTGCATGATACACATACACATCCCATATATCAACATCATATCTTCCCCATCCAAGATTCTAAACCCTCTGTATATCCCCTTGATCCCGTTGAACCCCAGTCTCCCCATTTCCTAGGCCCTCCCCTCTCCCACCAAACCATCAAATTCAAGCACCATCTCTTCTCCCTTCACTCCTCCCTCCTATCAAATCGACAGCTCATTCACATACCATATACTTTCCCTCCCCATTCTAAATGCAGAATCATCTTCCCCTCTCGTCTTCCAAGTACACATACCTCTCCTCTCTATCCATTCATCCATCTCTCCAATCGCCCCCACGAGTGACGAATCATAGTTCTATATC